>NC_029775.3:65995377-66019236 GCF_000817695.3 Arachis duranensis
GGAGTTAAACGCCAGCTTTCATGCCAGTTTGGGCGTTTAACTCCAGATTTTATGCCAGTTCCAGCGTTAAACGCTGGAAATTCTGAGGCTGATTTGTAACGCCGGTTTGGGCCATCAAATCTTGGGCAAAGTATGGACTATCATATATTGCTGGAAAGCCCAGGATGTCTACTTTCCAACGCCGTTGGGAGCGCGCAAATTGGGCTTCTGTAGCTCCAGAAAATTCACTTCGAGTGCAGGGAGGTCAGAATTCAACAGCATCTGCAGTCCTTTTTAGTCTCTGAATCAGATTTTTGCTCAGGTCCCTCAATATCAGCCAGAAAATACCTGAAATCACAGAAAAATACACAAACTCATAGTAAAGTCCAGAAAAGTGAATTTTAACTAAAAAATAATAAAAATATACTAAAAACTAACTAGATCATACTAAAAACATACTAAAAACAATGCCAAAAAGCGTACAAATTATCCGCTCATCAGGCCTATTACCTGTATAAATAGGTGAAGCCTCGCTTGAGTTTATATAACAATAATAACAATAAACAATCAATATAATATTCTCTCTCCTTCTTTGATACTCTTCTCTCTCTTTACATACAATACTACTTATATTAGTAATATATAAGTTACTTTTATTATACCATAATAATTATATTAGTGAACATTAATACTAGAGTTTTATATTTATATTTATTTACTTTATATTTATTATATCTTCATTAGTTATTTATTTTACAACACGTTATTAGCACGAGACTCTGATCAAATTTTTAGGAAGACTCAGGTAACAAATTTTTATTATGTCGAAACTCTCTCATCTTGAATTCAATGCTCTTGATATATTTAGAAACAATTATTTATCATGGATATTAGATGCCGAAACCCATCTTGATTCAATAGATCTTGGAGATATCATTAAGGCTGAAAATAATGCATCCCAGAAGGATAAATCCAAAGTCATGATTTTTCTTCGTCGTCATCTTGACGAGAGATTGAAAAATGAATATCTCACATTAAAAGATCCTGCAGATCTTTGGAAAGACCTTGAAGAAATGTATAATCATCAGAAAACGGTGATACTTCCTCAAGCCCGATATGAATGGACGCACTTGCGTTTACAAGATTTTAAATCCATAAATGAATATAATTCTGCAATGTTTCGTATCACCTCACGAATGAAATTATGTGAGGAAAAGATAACTGACCATGATATGTTGGAGAAAACTTTCTCAACCTTCCACGCCTCGAATGTGCTCCTGCAGCAGCAGTATCGAGAAAAGGATTTAAAAAATATTCTGAATTAATTTCTTGCCTTCTTGTTTCTGAACGTAATAACGAATTACTTTTAAAAAATCGTGAAGCACGTCCAGCTGGCGCCGCCCCATTTCCTGAAGTAAATGCGGCAAATCATTACCTCAGGAGAGGTAAATGGCAAGGTTTTAATAATAAGAAAAATTATGGAAGGAAAAAGAATTATATTCAAAAGAGAGGATCTCACCAGAAGTGGGATAAAGAAAGAAATATCGGGCAGAATAAATCAACAGAGGATAAGTGTTTCCGTTGTGGTGGAAAGGGCCATTGGTCACATACCTGTCGTAACCCAAGGCACTTAGTCGATCTTTACCAGGCATCTTTGAAAAAGGACGACAAGGAAAAAGAGTCGAATTTTGTTTCAAATGATGCTGAAAATTCCACCACTCATTATGATGTATCTGATTTCTTTGAGGATCCTGAAGGAAATATTAGTCATTTGATCAATGATAGAATAGTTTAATGTGTGATATTGTTAAGCATTCATGTAAATAAATAATATTGTTAAGTTTTATTTTCTATATATTTAAGTTTCAAATATGATGTATATAAATAATGAAATATTAATGTTTATGAATTTTGAAATTCTTAAATATGTCATGTTTTAAAATAAAATTTTAGTATATGACATTATTTTTATGTACAGTATTTCTTAGAAAAATAATTCCGATCAAGTATTCAATTTAACTATGCATACTACTCATTTTATTATTATTTGTCTTTGAAGAGAATGGCAAGGATATGTAATGAAGATGTATGCCTTGCGGATAGTGCAAGTTCGCACACTATTCTCAAAAGTGATATATATTTTACCCATCTTGTGCCAAAAGAAGAATGTGTTAATACTATTATTGGCTCAGGCAACGTGATTGAAGGCTCCAAAAGAGCTATAATTTTATTTCCCGGAGGAACAAAATTCATAATAAATAATGCACTGTTGTCTACCAAGTCTCGAAGAAACTTGTTGAGCTTTAAAGATATTCGTTGAAATGGATATCATATTGAGACTATGAATGAGGGAAATCATGAATATTTATGTATCACAACTCATGATTCAAATAAGAAAGTTATATTAGAAAAATTACCCTCACTTTCATCTGGGTTATATTATACCAAGATTAGTGCAATTGAATCATATGCCATTGTAAACCAGAAGTTTACTAGCCCAAATGATTTCATAAGTTGGCACGACCGATTGGGTCATCCAAGAACAACCATGATGAGGAGAATTATTGAAAACTCTCATGGACATTTACTAAAGAACCAGAAGATTCTTAAAACTAGTGAATTTTGTTGTGCTGCATGTTCTCATAGAAAGTTAATTTAAGGCCATCACCAGTAAAGATTGGATTTGAGTCCCCTGAATTCCTAGAAAGGATTCAAGGTGATATATGTGGACCTATTCATCCACCATGTGGATCTTTTAGATATTTTATTGTCATAATAGACGCATCTTTGAGATGGTCATATGTGTGCTTATTATCTTCTCGCAACCTGGCGTTTGCGAGATTACTGGTTCAAATTATTCGATTAAAAGCACAATTTCCAAAGAATCCAATCAAAGCAATTCGTCTTGATAATGCTGGTGAATTTACTTCCCAAGCTTTTGATGCTTATTGTATGGCTAATGGTATAAGTGTTGAACATCCAGTAGCTCATGTTCACACACAAAATGGGTTAGCAGAATTACCTATTAAATGCCTCCAATTAATTGCTAGACCCTTACTTATGAGAACAAATCTTCCAATATCGGTTTGGGGGCATGCTATTTTACATGATGCAGCACTTATTCATTTGAGGCCAACGAGTTACCATCAGTTCTCTCCTATGCAATTAGCTTTTGGCCAGCAGCCAAATGTCTCCCATTTAAGAAAATTTGGGTGTGCAATATATGTTCCCATTGCACCACCTAATTGCACCAAAATGGGACCCCAAAGAAAATTGGGGATATATGTTGGATATGATTTTCCCTCTATAGTGAGGTATCTTGAAATACAAACTGGAGATGTATTTAAAGCCCGGTTTGCGGATTGTCATTTTGATGAATCAAAATTTCCAACATTAGGGGGAGAGAATAAGCTTCCTGAAAAGGAACTTAACTGGAATGCATCATCGTTGATGCATTTAGATCCTCGATCAGGGCAATGTGAACTGGAAGTTCAAAAGATTATACATTTACAAAGAATAGCAAATGAATTGCCTGATGCATTTTCCGATACAAAGAGGATAACTAAATCTTATATACCAGCGGAAAATTCCCTAATTCGAATTGATGTCCCAGTAGGACAAGTAGCCACCGAAACAAATTCACGCCAGAAGCGTGGCAGGCCTGTCGGTTCCAAAGACAAAAATCCTCGAAAGAGAAAAGAGGTAAATAATATTCCTGTTGAAAAAGACATAGTAGAGACACCTGCAGTTGTCCAAAATTCTGATATAATTTTAATGCCAGAAGATGTTCAGGTACCTGAAAATTGTGAAAATGACGAGATCTCGATAAATTATGTCTTTACAGGAGAGAAATGGGGCCGAAATAAGACAATTGTCAAAGAAATATTTGCATATAATGTGGCATTGAATATCATGCATGAAAATAAGGATCTTGAGCCAAGATCAGTCGAAGAATGTCCACAAAGGAATGATTGGCCAAAATGGAAAGAAGCCATGAAGGTTGAATTAGACTCACTTGTGAAACGTGAAGTCTTTGGACCTGTAGTCCGTACACCTGAAGATGTAAAACCTGTTGGATACCGATGGGTATTTGTGAGAAAACGAAATGAGAAAAATGAAGTTGTGCGCTACAAAGTCCGATGATGAGCGGATAATTTATATGCTTTTTGGCATTGTTTTTAGGTAGTTTTTAGTAGGATCTAGTTACTTTTAGGGATGTTTTCATTAGTTTTTATGCAAAATTCACATTTCTAGACTTTACTATGAGTTTGTGTGTTTTTCTGTGATTTCAGATATTTTCTGGCTGAAATTGAGGGACCTGAGCAAAAATCTGATTCAGGCTGAAAAAGGACTGCTGATGTTGTTGGATTCTGACCTCTCTGCACTCGAAATGGATTTTCTGGAGCTACAGAACTCCAAATGGCACGCTCTCAATTGCGTTGGAAAGTAGACATCCAGGAAATTCCAGCAATATATAATAGTTTATACTTTGTTCGAGTTTAGATGACACAAACTGGCATCTAACGCTAGTTTCATGCTGCATTCTGGAGTAAAATGCCAAAAACACATAATAAACCATTGTTAAACGCCAAAAACACGTTACAACTTGGCGTTTAACTCCAAAAGAAGCCTCTGCACGTATAAAGCTCAAGCTTAGCCCAAACACACATCAAAGTGGGCCCCAAAAAGTGGATTTCTGCATTTAGAATTATTTCTGTAAACCCTAGTAACTAGTTTAGTATAAATAGAACTTTTTACTATTGTACGAGGGGTCTTTTCCCTTATTTTCGATTTCACATGCTATTTGGGGAGGCTGGCCATTTGGCCACGCCTAGACCTTGATCACTTATGTATTTTCAATGATGGAGTTTCTACACAGCATAGATTAAGGTGTGGAGCTCTGCTGTACCTCGAGTATTAATGCAAATTACTACTATTTTCTATTCAATTCAGCTTATTCTCATTCTAAGATATTCGCTACACTTCAACATGATGAATGTGATGATCTGTGACACTCATCATCATTCTCACATATGAACGCGTGCCTGACAACCATTCCCGTTCTACCTTAGATCGAGTGCATATCTCTTGGATTTCTTAATCAGAATCTTCGTGGTATAAGCTAGAATCCATTGGCAGCATTCTTGAGAATCCGAAAAGTCTAAACCTGTCTGTGGTATTCCGAGTAGAATTCAAGGATTGAATGACTGTGACGAGCTTCAAACTCGCGAGTGTTGGGCGTAGTGACAGACGCAAAAGAATCACTGGATTCTATTCTGACATGATCGAGAACCGACATTTGATTAGCCGTGCTGTGACAGAGCATTTGGACCATTCTCACTGAGAGGATGGGAAGTAGCCATTGACAACGGTGACGCCCTACATACAGCTTGCCATGGAAATGAGTATGAAGGATTGGAGGAAGGCAATAGGAAAACAGAGATTCAGAAGGGACAAAGCATCTCCATACACTTATCTGAAATTCCCACCAATGAATTACATAAGTATCTCTATCTTTATTTTATGCTTTATTTATCATTATATTCGAAAACCATTATAACCATTTAAATCCGCCTGACTGAGATTTACAAGATGACCATAGCTTGCTTCATACCAACAATCTCCGTGGGATCGACCCTTACTCACGTAAGGTATTACTTGGACGACCTAGTACACTTGCTGGTTAGTTGTGCAAAGTTGTGAAAAAGTGTGATTCACGTTTGAGAGCTCCAAGTCTTTGGCGCCATTGTTGATGATCACAATTCACGCACACTACCCGACTTGTGGCACAAGGTTTTTCACAAAGGCCTAGTATAGATTATGAAGAAACGTATTCCCCTGTAGTGGATGCGATAACATTGTATTATTTGATCAGTTTATCTGCATATCATAAATTGCATATGCATTTAATGGATGTGGCGACAACCTATTTATACGGCTCATTAGATCGGGATATCTATATGAAAGTTCCTGAAGGACTAAAGATATCTAAACCATCCAATGAATATTTGTAAGGGTTATACTCAGTCAAATTGTAAAGATCTTTATATGGTCTAAAGCAATCTGGACGAATGTGGTATAATCGTCTTACTAAGTATTTGGCCAAAAATGGTTTCAAGAATGATGATATATGCCCGTGTGTTTTCATAAAGAAAACTGCATCTGGTTCATTATAATTGCTGTGTACGTTGATGATTTAAATATCATTGGGACTCCTGAAGAGATTCCAACAATTATAAAAACTCTAAAAGAAGAGTTTGAGATGAAAGATCTTGGAAAGACTAAGTTTTGTCTCGGCCTGCAGATCGAGCATACAAAAGATGGGATCTTTATTCATCAAATAATATACACAGAAAAGATCTTGAAGAGATTTTATATGGATAAGTCACATTCATTAAGTACCCCAATGATCGTAAGATCTTTGGATGTGAAAAAGGATCAAGTCCGCTCTAAAGAAGAGAATGAAGATATCCTTGGTCCTGAAGTACCATATCTTAGTGCCATTGGAGCACTAATGTATCTTGCTAATAATACACGACCCGATATATCATTTGCTGTGAACTTACTATCAAGGTATAGTTCATCTCCAACCAAAAGACATTGGAGTGGAATCAAGCAAATCTTTTGATATCTTCATGGAATGGTTGATATGGGATTGTTTTATCCCTATGGATCCAAGTCACAACTAGTTGGCTATGCAAATGCCGGATACTTATCTGATCCACATAAAGGGAGATCTTAAATAGGATACCTATTCACATATGGTGGTATAGCTATATCATGGAGGTCCACAAAACAGACGATTGCTGCAACCTCCTCTAATCATGCTGGAATACTCGCGATACATGAAGCTAGTCACGAGTGTTTTTGGCTCAGGAGTTTGATCCAATATATTCTGTCATCATGTGGACTGATTGATCATAAGATAGCTCCAGTTGTTCTGTTTGAAGATAATACAGCATGCATTGCTCAACTTAAAGGTGGATACATTATAGGTGATAGAACAAAGCATATTTCTCCCAAATTCTTCTTCACTCATGATCTTCAAAATCAAGGGACAATTGATGTTCAATAGATCCGCTCAAGTGACAATCTGGCAGATTTATTCACAAAGTCACTCCCAAAATCTTCCTTTGAAAAATCGGTACATGAGATTGGGATGCACCGGTTTCGAGACATTAAATGATGTCGATAAGAGGGGGAGACTGTACTCTTTTTTCCTTGATCAGGTTTTTTCCCATTGGGTTTTTCTTAACAAGGTTTTTAATGAGGCAGTCCCTATCACTAAAGGATATTGTACTCTTTTTCTTTCACTAAGGTTTTTTTCTGTTGGGTTTTTCTTTAGTAAGGTTTTAACGAGGTAATAATCCTAAATGGGTATCCAATGGGAAGTGTTGTGATAACAACAAATTAAATGCCCATTTATGAGATTGGGCGACTAACCTTTGCTAAATTGAAGGAATAACTTTTCAAAGCATATTGGAAGTTAATGAAAGTTGAAAATTAAGGTCTATCACCTATATAAATAGGTGAAGCCTCGCTTAAGTTTATATAACAATAATAACAATAAACAATCAATATAATATTCTCTCTCTTTTTTTGATACTCTTCTCTCTCTTTACATACAATACTACTTATATTAGTAATATATAAGTTACTTTTATTATATCATAATAATTATATTAATAAACATTAATACTAGAATTTTATATTTATATTTATTTACTTTATATTTATTATATCTTCATTAGTTATTTATTTTACAACAATTTTGATTTTGTTGCAAATAGATTGCATGAGCTAGTGTGGGAAATGAAAACGAAATTGGAATAATCATAGCCGTTGAATTCCCCTGAAGAATGTGAGAGAAAAGAAATAAAAAAAAAGGGAGCTTGCTCGTTACTACACATTATTACACCACTCATCATAGTCAAACAGTGTGTCAGCTTTCCCAGAAAAGAGAGAGTTTTTCTTTCTTTCAATCTTTTCTTTTTTTCCTTTGTTACTCCCCACAGCCACCATCCCCACACTCCCACCTTTCCCTATCTCATGGCGGTTCTGAACGCTTTCTCTCTTTCCTTCTTCTTCTTGGTTTTCGTCACTTTTGTTGTTTCCATTTCCAGTGAGCCTCTTCCCCAACCTGTGGTTTCTTCCACTGATGTTGAACTCCTATTGTTCAAAATCAAGTCTTCACTCCAAGGAAACACTAATGGAGAAGAAAACCTTGTCTTATCTTCATGGAACTCTTCAGTTCCACTATGTCAATGGAGAGGTCTCAAATGGATCTTCTCCAGCGGCACACCTTTGTCATGCACTGATCTCTCATCACCACAATGGACCAATCTCTCACTCCACAAAGACCCTTCTCTTCACTTACAATCCCTTCAGCTTCCTTCTGCAAATCTATCTGGTTCTCTCCCCAGAGAGCTTGGTGAATTTCCATTGCTTCAAAGCCTCTACCTTAACATTAACTCCTTGAAAGGAACGGTTCCTCTTGAAATTGGTTACAGTACCTCATTATCTGACATTGATTTTGGTGATAATCTTTTGACTGGGCAGATTCCTGCTTCAATTTGGAATCTTTGTGATAGACTTGTTTCTCTTAGGGTTCATGGAAACTCCTTCTCTGGGAATGTTCCAGAACCTGCATTGCCTAACTCTTCTTCTTGTAAGAGTCTTCAGTTTCTTGATTTGGGTGATAACAGGTTCTCTGGGGAGTTTCCTGAGTTTGTTACGAAGTTTGGTGGGTTGAAGCAGCTTGATTTAGGGAACAATATGTTTGTTGGTTCAATTCCTCAGAGCTTATTTGGGCTAAAGCTTGAAAAATTGAACCTTTCTCATAATAACTTCAGCGGGGTTTTGCCATTTTTTGGGCAGAACAAATTTGGGGTTGATGTGTTTGAAGGGAATAGTCCTGACTTGTGTGGACCACCTTTGAGAAGTTGCACCAGAAACTCTGCACTGAGTTCTGGTGCAGTTGCTGGCATAGTTATTAGTCTTATGACTAGTGCAGTTGTTTTGGCTTCTTTGTTGATTGGTTATATGCAGAACAAGAAGAGGAAGGGTAGCGGAGAGAGTGAAGATGAGTTGAATGACGAAGAGGAAGATGATGAGAATGGTGGTGGTGGTGGGGCTGGTGATGGTGATGGGGGGGAAGGGAAGCTTATGATATTCAGCGGCGGCGAGAATTTGACGTTGGATGATGTGTTGAATGCGACTGGACAAGTCATGGAGAAGACATGTTATGGGACTGCTTATAAGGCGAAGCTTGCTGATGGGAGCACCATTGCTTTGAGGTTGTTGAGGGAAGGTAGCTGCAAGGATAGGAACTCGTGCTTGCCAGTTATAAAGCAGTTGGGCAAGATTCGTCATGAGAACTTGATTCCTTTGAGAGCCTTCTATCAGGGGAAGAGAGGCGAGAAGCTCCTTATTTATGACTATTTTCCTCTTAGAACCCTTCATGAGCTTCTTCATGGTAAGGACTATATACATAAACACTTGCATAAATGATGTTTCATATTGCACTGCCACTTCACTCTCAAGTTTACACAGTTAAAATCCTCGTCATACTAAAATCTTTTTCATAGTTTGTATCTAATTTGATTGGATTGGTTCAAACTGAAATATATATATAACCCTTCGGAGTGTTCCAGTGCTAGAATAAAATTACATACGATTTCTCAGCCTTGAAAAGAGAAGAGAAATTATCCTGTTAATTTCTCAAATCAATGACATGTAAGACTTTTAACTTGGACGACAGTTAAATCATTTACTAGCTTTTCTATTCAGCTTAAAACATAGAGAGAATCAAGAGCCTGTATTTATGTCTTGTGCATAACTTTGTGACTTCTGTATGTCATTCTTGATCTAATAATATTCTTGTAATAACAATTTTCTTAAGGTAATGTTTGTCATATCCTAATAAACTGGATTAATATCATAAAATAGTTTATGCTTATTCTATGTCCTGTACCTCAAATAAGATAGTTCATAATGCCTATCAGTAGGATCACTCTCGTCATCGCCGGATGATTCTTGATGATTCCAGTTCTTCTACATCAGATGGGAGTTTAAGTGAAAGTTGAGATGAAAAAAAAGAAGTAAACTTAAACGGGCTTTGGTGATATCAATAGTTATGTTGTTGCTTGGAATTGAGTGTTGACCATTTTGCTGTAATTTTGCTTTTCTACAGAAACTAAAGCAGGAAAACCAGTGCTGAACTGGGCTAGGCGACACAAGATCGCATTGGGAATAGCGAGAGGGCTGGCCTATCTTCATACAGGACTTGATGTACCGATCACTCATGCGAACGTAAGATCCAAAAATGTGCTAGTGGACGACTTCTTTGTTGCGAGGGTCACTGATTTTGGCCTTGATAAGCTGATGGTTCCTTCCATAGCCGACGAAATGGTAGCACTTGCTCGAGCAGACGGCTACAAGGCTCCGGAACTTCAAAAAATGAAGAAATGCAATTCCAGGACTGATGTTTATGCATTTGGTATACTGCTGCTGGAGATTTTGATTGGGAAGAAGCCAGGGAAAAACGGAAGAAATGGAGAGTTTGTTGACTTGCCTGCGATGGTGAAAGTGGCGGTTTTGGAAGAGACAACAATGGAAGTGTTCGATGTGGAGCTCTTGAAAGGAATAAGAAGTCCGATGGAAGATGGCATGGTGCAGGCACTGAAGCTGGCGATGGGATGCTGCGCACCGGTGGCGGCAGTTAGGCCGAGCATGGAAGAAGTTGTGAGGCAGTTGGAGGAGAACAGACCAAGGAACAGGTCTGCATTGTACAGCCCTACAGAAACAAGAAGTGGAACTGTTACCCCGTTTTGAGAGCTCTGAAATTTTCAGAAAATGTACGTTTAGTTAAACTCATGGTTTCTCCCTTTCCCTCTCTCTCTTACATTTACTTAAAGTTGTGTATCTGTTTCATTTTAATTTAAGGGTAGTGAATGAATCATATGATGATGATCTAGAGCATGTAATATTTTTTAATGAATCTGAGTTTAGGTACTCCTGATTATTTTTAATATCAAATATAATCACTTACACAGTTCTGCAAATTTAAAAAGTCTGTCCATGTCCATGTTCATGTGATAAAGTAGTATTATTTTTCGTCCAATAGTATACTTGCTGTGAAATAGGGACGACAAAAATACCCATGGAAGCGGATACACGTGAGGATTACCCGCAATGGAATCGGAACGGAAATAGAGGTATCTGTTTAACGGGGACTCGCGAAATCCCCGTAATGGAGGAATTTACTAAAATACTTCTATCTATATATAAAATAAAAGCTAAAAGCTAAAATACCTCTATCTATATATAAAGTTATAAGTTTGTCATTTCCTCAAGTTAGATATTTAATATTTGTATTGGATTATATTAAATTGTGTTTGGAACTTTGAACTGTGTTATCTTATGTTAAACTTTGTAAATTCTTGAAAGATTGTGATATGATTTGTGTTAATTTTCTTTTAAAATGTTAAAGATAATACCCATGATACCAACACGTATCCACCATCCTTAATTTTCTGTAAGGATAATTAAATAGGACCTGTTCATATATTAATTCAATAAATAAAGTAGGGTCAATAAAACAATAAGTTTAGCAAAAAGGGTGGCTTTTACGACATGCCGGATGATTTTAAAGAGATTGGACACTGACAAAGGAGCTAACTTCTACTTGTCTAAAAGCAAGTAACTGCCTCTCTAATTCTCGCTTACAATCTTTATCTTCATTAAAAATTAAGGTTACGAGAACTGGACCGGTCATTAAATCGATCAAGTGACTGGTTCAATAGTTTAATGGTTCAATCGGGATCGAATCGTGGTTAAACCGATTTAAATAAATATAAAATAAAATTATTAAAATTCACTATAAAATTTTAAATATTTAAATTTAATGACTTTAAAATTAATAAAATTCAAAATTCAAAATTTTAAATATTAAAATTTAAAATGTCTATAATTTATCATTGAAAATTCAAAATTCACAAATTCAAACATTAAAATTTACCACTACAGACAATCAAAAGACATATAATTAACAAACACATTATATTCCACCACTAAAAGAACAAACTAAGTTTAAACACTACTTATACAAATTTCTAATTATTGAATCTAAACTTACACAAATTACATATAGCCAATAACCAAGTGTTGATTATTAAACACAGATTTATACAATTTCTATTCACATCAGCAACAATCCAATGATACATACAGCTTTAGAATACAAAATTAACAATTACAGAACTCATTATTGAACACAAATTTACACAATTTCTATTCACATCAGCAACAATCCAATGATACATACAGCTTCAGAATACAAAATTAATAATTACAGAACTCAGAAAACTTAGAACATAGAATTAACAATTACCATCAACAATCAACAAAATTATTTTAAAAAAACCTTAGAAAATTTTTTATCAAAAACCATACAACTTAACAAGAATAATTAACTCAGAAGTATAGATTAATCATAATTAATTTCAGAAAAAAATTAAGACTGAAGAACCAATGGAGGAGTGCTCACTGGAGAAGACAAGGTAGCCGAGTAACAAAGACGTCCGCGAGGAGGTGATGGCCGAGTAGTTAAACGGAGGTGACGACGAGGAGGACAAGTGAGCAGAGACGTTTGTGTTTCACGTGAGACAGAGTGAGATCTGAGAGGGAGAGAGAGCGAGCTTGAAGAGAGAGAAGCCAAGCAGAGACATCCAGGATAGCGACAAGAACAAGACCGTTGATGGCACCCTCTGTCATTGCCGCCGCCGACGATCACAAAGGCGGGCTTCACAACGAGCACATATATGGTGAGGAGGAGAAGAGTAGCGGCGGCTTCGCGACGAGCACAGAGAAGGTGATGAAGAAAAGAGTGGCGGCGGCTGGGGGGCTGACCGTGGGAACTTCATTGTAAGCATAGCTCCAAACCAACTAATAACTCTCAAATCAAATTTTAATGATTGGTTGCACAAGTATAAACCCCAATGAAAATTAACCGAAGTATTCAAACCTCGGGTTGTCTTACAAGGAATTGCAATGAAGTGATCAATTATTGGCTATGGAGGAACAAGGGGGGTTTGATTTGGTAAAAGGGGCAAGAAAATTAATGGCAAGTAAGTAAAGCAAGCAACTAAAGAAAGCAATTAATAAAGAGAGACATTCATGGCAAGGATTGAGAATATAGGCTTTCTATCCTAGTCACTAATCATAACAATAATTAACAAGAATTTATCCTATTTTGTAATCTCTAACAATAGAAGAAGGTATAATGTTATCTTCACACGAGAGAAAGTCAAATAAGACTAGTTAATCTCAATCCAAAAGTCCTAATCAACTTACTAATTGAATTAGCAAGAGATTAGAGTGAATGGAAACAATATTAACTAACAACTCTAGATCACCAATCTAAATTGGGTATTAATGACTCAAGAGCACCTAATTTCTCCTTCCAAGCCAAGAATGCCCAAAAAGCTACTCTAACATCTAACTAAGCATTTTGTCAAACATTTAGAAGGAATAAAAGGAAATCATATTAAATTGCAAAAAATATAAAATCTAACAACTACCCAATACAAGGAATCAACAATAACAACTCAAGAAAACAACATTAAACATGAAATACCTCAAATTGCATTAAAGGAAATCCAAATCCAACAAGAGGATTCATAAACATAAAAGTGACATAAAAGGGAAATTAACACTACAAACTAAGAGAATGAAGATGTAGGAACAAAAAATTGTAAAGGAAACAAGATGAAAATAAGGAATTAAACCTAGATCTAAGATGGAAATTAACCTAAGAACCTTAATTCTAGAGAGAAGAGGGAGCTTCTCTCTCTAGAAAACTACACTACATGATGCTAACCTAAAACTAATTGCTCCCCCTTTGACCCATCTTAAATTCTGATGAAATAGTTTCTAGAATCAGTTGGATTTGGGCCTGGGAAGCTCAGAATTCGCCCCCAACGTTTTCACTTTAATGAGGTCACGTGCCTGTTGTGACGCATACGCATGGGCCACGCGTACACATCGTCTGGGTTTTCTTCTCACGAGTATGTGTCATGTCACGCGTACGCGTCGCCTTCGACGATGTACCTCCTCACCCGTGCGCGTCCGTCATGTGTGCATGTCGCTCTAAGCACTCAAAATCCTTGTTTTTCCATGAATTCTCCACTTTGCATGCTTTTCTCTTCACTTCTTCCATCCAATACTTGCCTTATGAGCCTGAAATTACTTAACAAACACATCAAGACATCGAATGGAATTAAAGTGAATTAAAATTACCAATTTAAGGGCATAAAAAGCATGTTTTCACTCTTAAGCACAAATTTATGGAGAATTACAAAACCATGCTATTTCATTGAATAAACGTGAGATAAGTTGATAAAATCCCCTAAATTAAGCACAAGATAAACCACAAAATTGGGATTTATCAAACCTCCCCACACTTAAACTAAGCATGTCCTCATGCTAAACTCAAGAAGGAAACAAAGGGTATCAACATTTATTCAATGCAAATAAACTATATGCAATCTACCTACATGCAATCTATCTAAATGAATGTAATTTCTTGGTCAAAATAAATCAATTTCCAACAATACATCTATAAGTTCAAGGGTTAAAGCAATAGCAATCAAATCATACCCACAATTGAATTGAGTTTTTAAAAGATTTTTCAAACTTGCAAAAAGATATGATCATAGGTGAAAACATGTAATTGAGCAATCGAACCCTCACTGGATGTGTATCCGCTCTAGTCACTCAAGTGTATAGGGTTGATTCACTCAATTCTCCCCTAATCATGCTTTTCAAGATTTGTTTTTCATCTAACAATCAACAATTAGTTCATGCATGCATACAAATATCATGAGGACTTATCCATAGGTTGTAATGGGACTAGGGTCAAGGTAAGGATGCATATGGTCAAGTGAGCTTGAAATTTGAATATTTGATTAACTTAAACTTTCCACCTAACCTATATGACAACCTATACAATTCTAAACAAACCTAACTATCCATTCTTTACTTTTTCACACACTCATGCATTTCTTTTTGATCACCACACATATGCATTGATTTTTATTGAACTTTACTTTGGAATATTTTGACCCCTTTTTATTGCTTTTCTTTTTCTTTTTATATTATTTTTTCTTTTTCCTTTTCTTTTTTTATTTTTCTTTTCCTCATTTTTTTCAACTAAAATATATATACAAGATCATCAATGCATATGGTTTAACATTCAATTAATACATGAGTATGTACCCAATTCTCAAAATTTTAACAAAAATACAAAAATACTCTTTTATCCCAGCCAATGTTCCCAATTCTCCCACAATTGAATGATAAACACTCTCACTAGACTAAGCTAATCAAAGATCCAAATAAGAAACATTTATTATTTTTCACTTTAAGGCTTGTAATGTGCTAAAATTAAGAACAAATGGGTTTTTCATAGGCTCAAAGTTGGCTAACAATGGAAGATAAAAGGTAAGGCTATTTGAGTAAGTGAGCTAATCGAAACAATGGCCTCAATCATATAAGTGCATTCATACATAAAAGAATGAACATATAGAATCAATCAAATCAAAGATTACAATCATAGAAAGAGAACAATGCACACAAGAATAGAAATAAGTGGTTATATGATGTAACCACATAATTAGGCTCAAAACTCACATGCTTGCATTCTTAGCTCAAAAACATGATCCACGATATATGTAATTCAAGCAAGTTCTAAATTTTTTTTTCAAATCAATATAGACAAATTCCTTGGAAAATTTCATTATTTTGACTAAGCTTATTATACATACATACAAAATAAGAAGATGCAACTAAAAATCCTAAAAGACCTAAAAATGAAATGCAAAAGTGTTGGGATTAGAAACTTGTCACCCAAAAATGCTGATTGGTCGGACGACCTCCCCACACTTAAAAGTTTACACCGTCCTCAGTGCACTTAAAGATGAGCAAGGGGGTACGGCGACTCTCCAAATTGCTACCTTCAACTGGTAGGTCAATCGGTGCTGTGTGTTCTTTCTTCCGCTTCCGTTTTTGCTTATGATGCATCCTCCTGAGAATAAAAAACAAGATAAGAAGACAATTAAATGCAAAAGTAGGGAAGCATACATTGTTGGGATGAGGTGATGATCACTAGAATGAAGTGAGTGAATTAGTGTGAAATTGAAGAAAAATAGGTGTGTGAATTCTAAGATTGCGTGTAGTTTAGAACACACACACACTAGCATAAAAACTATGTCACAAGTATACAAAAGAAAGCATACACTTCAATCATTCTAGTGTACTTGAGATACTCTAAAGAAAACTTGTAGGTCAAGTCAACCAAATAAGCAATGAAGAAACATAAAAGCATTCAAGCAAGGTCAAGCAATTGTGAAATTGGATAATGCATGAGTGTTGATTGATGTGCAAGGAAACTTAATGAACCAAATGAAATGTAAAGCTCACACATAAAACAATGATACATATTAAAGTTGTTTGCAACACCCAAGTGATATAGAAGTAGAACACATGGGTGCTATGCAACTTAGGAAAAAGAAGATAGAAGAATTAAAATCAATCACATAGCAAGCATGGTCCACAAAGCTTTACAAAGCTAAAAAATATGTCACTAGGTAAGCCTACGATCGAATTTCACAATTCCAAAATCTCAATGCATGAAATCGGTGATGTGAATAAGGGTCAATCATAAACAAGCATCACCTAAAAAAATGCATTGATAATGTACAATTGCTTAACAATGGATGATGAATGCATGGTGGCCAAAACATGCAATTCAAAATATTTAGAAAGCTTGAAGGCAATGTCACATGTACTTGGTATTCACAAATGTTAAACATGAAAAACTCAAAACCAAGTATCAAAATATAACCTCAACAAAGAATCCAACAATGAATGTTAACAAAAATGATATTAAACTAACATCTTATCAGTAATCAGCAGCAATAGACAGCAAACAAGATTAATAATCCAACACTTATAATGAAAAACAGAAATTAAACAAAAATTAAACTAACTAAATAACTAACTAATTAACCAACTAAAAGAAATGGTGATAAATGGTGCTTGGTAGTGTTGGATGATGGTTGAAGGGTGGAAAGAAAAGAGAAGAAGGGAGAAGAATGAAAGAAATGGAAAAAGGAGAAGAAAAGAAGTGGGTGAAACAGAGTAATCCACGCGTACGCATGGAGTGACGCGTAAGTGTGGTGAGGTAAAATGGGTGTAACGCTTACGCATGGATCACGCGTATGCATGATGGACAAATCAGAGAGGCGACGTGTACGCGTTGGTGGGTTTTGTGCTAAAGGCACAATTCTAGCCCAAAACGCGCGCAACTCTTGGAATTTGTATGGGAGGTGAAAATTTTGGGTCCACGCATACACGTGGGTAAGGCGTACGCGTGGGTGGTCGAAATTCTTGGGGTCACGCGTACGCGTGGGTGACGCATACGAGTGGCATTGTGCTATGTTTTTCAAAATTTTTCCAAGGGTTCTTGCACCAAACCAAGCATTTCAAACATCCAAACAGCTACCAAAACACCATAAAACCTTATTTAACATACTAGACTCCCAAATAAACTCAACTAACTAAATAAAACATGAATCAGATTAATTTTACTAATATGTACAAAAGAGAAAAATGAAAAGATGTTACCATGGTGGAGTGTCTCCCACCTAGCCCTTTTGTTTATTGTCCTTAAGTTGGACTTATGGGGAGCTCTCATCAAGGTGGCTTGTGCTTGAATCCATCCTTGAACATCCACCAATGTTTGGACTTCCAATAAGATCCATCATTCAAAGTTAATAGCTCCAAGCTTTAATGGAGTTCTTCACAAACCATGAGCTCCCAAAGTTGATCCACATCTTGTAATCCGGGATCCCATACTTCATTTTGACACCTGTCTTCAAGTTGATCACGATGATTCCCTCCGGGTGGTAGAAAAGCTGAATTCTCACTAAGGCACCAAACTATCCTCCTAGACGTATTCAATTGAGAACTACACCAACCTTTGTATCCACTCCTTGAAGCTTCAACCATAATGAGCCTAGATTTACAACGCCAACCACTAAACATCCTTCTCTCATGCTTCATTCCACAAAGCGCCCTAAGTTGGCCATCCGTTTCAAGTAAACCAAATTCAAGTGGGATAATAAAGCTAAGAGTTAGAAGTTTTACCCACTCAAATGAAGGATTAGATGCCAACTTAGGTAGAGGAGTTCCCAACGGTCTTGATAAAGCATGTTCGACTCCTATCCATCCTCTTCTAGAGGCTTCCACTAATTAGCAAGGCTCTTCAAGCTCTACCTCTTGCCAAGCTTCCTCAAGTTGACATTCTTCTTCACCAAATTCTTCTAGCTCTTCCCCATCACTTAAATCATAAATAGGAGGTTTAGTGAAATCTACCTCAATGTCAATTCCAAGTTCAATGGGGAAGGATTCATCAAACTCAAAAGGATCATATATTGATGCAGAATCATCATAGATAGGGGAACTTGGTGCATGCCTCATTTCTTTCAATTATTCACTCACATTATGCCTAGGAGGTTGTGCACTATCTTCCTCAACACCAACTTCAAACACCATGAAAGAAGGCTCTTCAACTTGGGATTCCTCTTTGCACTCAACATCTTCTAAATTTTCAACCACTACTTCCTCTTGTTCAATAATCTCTACATCCTCCTCTTGTTGCACTTCTTGTCTCAACTCCTCTTCTTCACCTTGAAGCTTCAAGTTCACTCCCTCACGATGCTCCTTGGTTGCTTCTCCACATTCAACAATGGGAGTGCCTTGATCGCGTAAGCGTTGGTGGGATAAGACCATGTTGCTAACGGCTTCTGCCATGGTAGAAATCTTGGCTTCTAGCTTCTTGAACTCCTTTTCTGTCTCCTCTTGTTGCCTTTGGATGTAAGAGCTAAGCTCACTTTTTTCTAGCATGAGGGCATGGAGATCTTCATCCATTGAGGGCGGTGGTAGAAGAGAGGGTTCATTGTTTGAGGGAAAGGTATTATAGTTGGAAGGTGGTTCATATTGATGAAAGTCTTGAGGTGGTGTACATGGAATTTATGGTTCATGGGAGTATTGGTGTTGGAATGGTGGTGGCTCTAGATATGGTTCATATGGTGGTTGGTATGGTGGATATGAGTTAGGATCATATAGAGGTGACTAGTGGTATGAGGCTTGTGAGTATGGTTGTTGAGGACTATGTTGAGGGATTGGGTTATATGCATATGATGATTGTGTTTGACAACCACAATAAGGGTCATCACACACATTAGATTGATTTGCATCAAGAGTTGGATGGTACCTATAAGAAGCCAAAGGAGGTTATTTCCATGAAGGTTGTCCATAAGCTTGAGGCTCCTCCCACCTTTGATCTCCAAATCGTTGATGCAAATCCTAATTAAAGCTTCCATTTCCTACAACATAGTTTGAACCGAACTCATAGCCAAAGTGGTGTGAATTCATAGTGAAAGAGAAAACAAGAACAAAAACTAACAAGAAACAAAGAAAGCAAAGTCCTACAACTAGCAACAACTAACAAAGAAGCAAAAGGCAAACATATTCACAATATTCACATATATACAATAGCCAATAACATAACACCATTGCAATTCCCCGACAACGGCACCAAAAATTTGAAAGTGAGAATTATTGTTGATCTAGAATTTCTCTTGTAGAAATAAGAATTTCATTATAAGCATAGCTCCAAACCAACTAATAACTCTCAAATCAAATTTTAATGATTGGTTGTCATAAGTACAAACCCCAATAAAAATTAACCGAAGTATTCAAATCTCGGGTCGTCTCACAAGGAATTACAATGAAGTGATCAACTATTGGCTATCGAGGAACAAGGGGGGTTTAATTTGGTAAAAGAGGAAAGAAAATTAATGGCAAGTAAGTAAAGCAAGCAACTAAAGAAAGCAATTAATAAAGAGAGACATTCATAGCAAGAATTGAGAATATAGGCTTTCTATCCTAGTCACTAATCATAACAATAATTAACAAGAATTTTTCCTATTTCATCATCTCTAACAATGGAAGAAGGTATAATGTTAACTTCAGACAAGAGAAAGTCAAATAAGACTAGTTAATCTCAATCCAAAAGTCCTAATCAACTTACTAATTAAATTAGCAAGAGATTAGAGTGAATGGAAACAATATTAACTAACAACTCTAGATCACCAATCTAAATTGGGTATTAATGACTCAAGAGCACCTAATTTCTCCTTCCAAACCAAGAATGCTCAAAAAAGCTACTCTAACATCCAACCAAGCATTTTGTCAAACACTTGGAAGGCATAAAAGGAAAGCATATTAAATCGTAAAAAATATAAAATCTAACAACTACCCAATACAAGGAATCAACAATAACAACTCAAGAAAACAACATTAAACATGAAATACCTCAAATTGCATTAAAGGAAATCTAAATCCAACAAGAGTATTCATAAACATAAAAGTGACATAAAAGGGAAATTAACACTACAAACTAAGAGAATGAAGATGTAGGAACAAGAAATTGTAAAGGAAACAAGATTAAAATAAGGAATTAAACCTAGATTTAAGATGAAAATTAACCTAAGAACCCTAATTCTAGAGAGAAGAGGGAGCTTCGCTCTCTAGAAAATTAAACTACATGATGCTAACCTAAAACTAATTGCTCTCCCTTTGACCCATCTTGAATTTTGCATGAAATAGTCTTTGAAATAAGTTGGATTTGGGTTTGGGAAGCTCAGAAATCGCCCCCAACGTTTTCACTTTAATGAGGTAACGTGCCTGCTGTGACGTGTATACATGGGCCACGCGTACGCGTCGTCTGGCATTTTCTTCTCACTCGTACGCATCGCCTTCGACGATGTACCTCCTCACGCGTGCGCGTCTATCACGCGTGTGCGTCATTCTAAGTACTCCAAATCTTGTTTTTCCATGAATTCTCCACTTTGCATGCTTTTTTCTTCACTTCTTCCATCCAATACTTGTCCTATGAGCTTGAAATTACTCAACAAACACATCAAGGCATCGAATGGAATTTAAGTGAATTAAAATTACCAATTTAAGGGCATAAAAAGCATGTTTTCACTCTTAAGCACAAATTTAGGGTGAATTACAAAACCATGCTATTTCATTGAATAATGTGAGATAAGTTGATAAAATCTCCTAAATTAAGCACAAGATAAACCATAAAATTGGGATTTATCATGGTGTTTGCTCTGATAGGGTTTGCCTAGTGAAGGAATTGGTACTGGGTGCTAATGGGTTGAAAGGGAACTTGGACTGGGTGTTAGTTAGCATTTTTTTCTTCTTCCTAACGTCAAAATGACACAATTTTTAATGCAAGTCACAAAATCGGATTTAAAAAAAACCCAATCGGTTTGGCCAGTTCACCGGTTAACTGCCGGTTTGACCATTTTTTAAACGATTTTTTGCAGAATGATTTTGTAGATCAACCGAACAGGCTAGACGACCAGGTTTTGGTTAATCCAGTCGAATCGGACGGTCCGGTCCAGTTTTCAAAACATTGCTAAAAATATAAATCCCAACAAACTCCCAAAATAAAAGGGAACAATTATCCATTAGAAAAGATAGAACTACTCCAACAAAAGTGGTTACACCTTCACGTCTAATATACTAAAAATTTGCCTAAAGCCCTTGCTAACTTAAGTATCGGAGTTTCTTGGAGGTATCACCCCCACCTCCTCACGAGGAACTCAGACAGGCGGCACCTCGACATCAATAAGTCGGATGCTGGCATACAAAAGGATCTGGACCTCACGTCCATGCCCAAATCAACGTTTCAGGTAACCCTCGAAATATTGGTACCATTGCCAGGGACCTGGAATTCACCCCACAACAATGGTGGATAACCAGTATGAAGATGGCCATACGGCGTCTAAATTTGAAGCTGAGCCCCAACTAGAGGGCAATGCTCTTATATTACCTCTACCACACCAAATGCATGAACCCCATGGAAAAGGGCCATAAGGAAATCCCTGTCCAAGGCGGATTCATTCAGAGATTCACCATTCTGAAGACAAGGAGCTTCCCCAAACAGCGGACATACTAGGCCTAGTCGATGGTCAACGGGAGCGACTAGAACAGTTGGAACACGAGGCTGAAAGACAACGAGAAGCAGAGCGAAAAATGCGGAGAGAAGTAAGACGACAAAGGGAGCTAGAAGAAAAGCTCCTAAAACTAGAAGCTGACTTTCATAGTCAGAATAATCGATCAGACCGGGAAGAGAGCCCCTAAGAAGGGAAGATCCGTTCATAGATGAGATCATGTGGGCCAAAGTGCCCAGAAAGTTTAAAACTCTCGACATGGACCCCTATGACTGGACGACCGACCCGAGGCACCATCTTAACAACTTCAAAAGCAGGATGTATCTGATTGACGCCTTTAATGCCATTCGTTGCAAAGCCTTCACGACCACCCTGACTAAAACGGCAATGAAGTGGTTTGATAACTTGCCCTCCAGGTCGATAACCAGCTTCGATGACCTGGCAAGGAAGTTTCTGACCAGGTTTTCTATCCAAAATGACAAAACTAAGCACGCCCTGAGCTTATTAGGAGTTAAACAATAGGTCAGAGAAACCCATAGAGACTACATGAAAAGGTTTAACAAAGCATGCTTGGAGATTCAGAATCTGCCAACTGAAGCCGTGATCATGGGATTAGTCAATGGCCTTAAAGAAGGGCCATTCTCTCAATCCATATCTAAGCGGTACCCAGTTTCCCTGAATGAAGTCCAAGAAAGGGCAGAAAAATACATCAACATAGAGAAAAACTCGAAAAAAAGAAAAAGATCCCAAGAAGAAGAACGAACAAAACTTGAAAAATCCCCTAAGATATCACAACTATACTCCCCTTTGAGTTTCTCTAGTGGATGTCTACAGAGAGATCTGCCACACAAAAAAACTTCTACCTCCTTGCCCAATCAAACATAAGAAGGCAAGAAGTCGGACAGAATACTGTGAGTATGATGAGCGGATAATTTGTACGCTTTTTGGCATTGTTTTTAGTATGTTTTTAGTATGATCTAGTTAGTTTTTAGTATATTTTTATTAGTTTTTAGTTAAAATTCACTTTTCTGGACTTTACTATGAGTTTGTGTGTTTTTCTGTGATTTTAGGTATTTTCTGGCTGAAATTGAGGGACCTGAGCAAAAATCTGATTCAGAGACTAAAAAGGACTGCAGATGCTGTTGGATTCTGACCTCCCTGCACTCGAAGTGGATTTTCTGGAGCTACAGAAGCCCAATAGGCACGCTCTCAACGGCGTTGGAAAGTAGACATCTGGGCTTTCCAGCAATATATGATAGTCCATACTTTGCCCAAGATTTGATGGCCCAAACCGGCGGTCAAAGTCACCCTCAGAATTCTCAGCGTTAAACGCCGGAACTGGCACCAAAGTGGGAGTTAAACGCCCAAACTGGCATAAAAGCTGGCGTTTAACTCCAAGAAGAGTCTCTACACGAAAATACTTCATTGCTCAGCCCAAGCACACACCACGTGGGCCCGGAAGTGGATTTTTATGTTATTTACTCATCTCTGTACACCCTAGGCTACTAGTTCTCTATAAGTAGGACCTTTTACTATTGTATTTTCATCTTCTGATCTTTGGAATCTTTTGATCTTTAGATCTTTTGATCATTGGGAGGCTAGCCATTTGGCCATGCCTAGACCTTGTTCTTATGTATTTTCAACGGTGGAGTTTCTACACACCATAGATTAAGGTGTGGAGCTCTGCTGTACCTTGAGTAATTAATACAATTACTATTGTTCTTCTATTCAATTCCGCTTGTTCTTGTTCTAAGATATCACTTGTTCTTCAACTTGATGAATGTGA
>NC_029775.3:66019424-66058387 GCF_000817695.3 Arachis duranensis
AACAGATGGATAGCCGTGCCGTGACAGGGTGCGTTGAACATTTCCACTGAGAGGATGGGAGGTAGCCATTGGCAACGGTGAAACCCTTGCTTGAACTTGCCATGGAAAGGAGTAAGAAGGATTGGATGAAGACAGTAGGAAAGCAAAGAGACGGAAGGGACTAGCATCTTCATGCGCTTATCTGAAATTCCCACCAATGAACTGCATAAGTATCTCTATCTTTATCTTTATGTTTTATTCGTATATCACCTATATCTATTTGAGTTTGCCTGACTAAGATTTACAAGGTGACCATAGCTTGCTTCATACCAACAATCTCTGTGGGATCGACCCTTACTCGCGTAAGGTTTATTACTTGGACGACCCAGTACACTTGCTGGTTAGTTGTGCGAAGTTGTGTTTATGCCATGGTATTGAACACCAAGTTTTTAGATTCATTAATGGGGATTATATGATTTGTGAAAAGTATTGATCACAATTTCGTGCACCAGAGTACCATAAGCTCTATCAACATCCCACCAATGGATATTACGACTTGAATAATGTCATAGAAAAGTTGGTCAGAGAAGGCCGACTAGACAGATACTTGGCAGACAGATCGGGCAACCTGAGAAAGAGAAGAAGGGATGAAGAAGAAGGATGACAAGAGCGTCTACCTCAGACCCCAGAACGACACATACACACATGATCAATGGGGTTTACAGGAGGAGGAATGTCAAAATCATCATGGAAAAGGCATCTCAAAGAGGTATACCAAGTCGGGGAGAAGACCAGAATACTCGACTTGCCTACTATCTCGTTCACTAAAGAAGACCCCAAGGGATAAAACCTGGGCACGATAATCCCGTGGTGATAACAATGATCCTCCGAAATGCCAACCTCCATAGGACCCTAATAGATCAAGACAGCTCGGCAAACATCCTGTTCAAACTCGCTTTCGACAAGGTCAGGTTGGAAGAAAAGGATTTAAAGGCATACCTAGACAACCTATTCAGACTGGGGGATATGCCAATCCGACCCCTTGGGTACATCTCCTTATACACCACTTTTGGAAAGGGTGCAAAGACACTAAGCATTGATTACATTGTGGTTGATGTAAATTTGGCGTACAATGCCTTAATAGGTTGGACAACCTTGAACCGACTTACAGTTGTCGTCTCAACACCCCACCTCTGCATGAAGTTCTCCACAGTAGAAGGAATTGTCACCATTAGAGGGGACCAGAAGCTAACGCGTAAGTGCTACAACAAAAGCCTTAATTTAAAAGGTAGCCTTGAGAGCAAAGAGGCCAATACGACTGAACTGGGTGGAGTCTGAACTCGAGAAGAATTGCACCCCCAACCTAGAGGCAGGGTAGAGGAAGTGCAAATTAGTGACCACCCTGACAAAACAACAAATGTCAGTGCTAATCTGGAGTAAAACCTGAAGAAACAGCTCGTCGAATTACTCAGGAAGAATTCTAACATCTTTGCCTGGAAGGCCTCTGACGTACCTAACATAGATCCTGACCTGTGTTCCATAAACTCGCAGTGTACTCGAGTTCCCGACCTGTTCAACAAAGGCGTCAGAAGCTTGGACTAGAAAGGATACAGGTCACAGAGGAACAAGTACAAGCCTTACTGGAAGCAAGGTTCATAAGGGAAGTAAAATACCTATTGTGGCTAGCTAACATTATTTTTGTTAAGAAACAAAAAGAAAAGTGGAGGATGTGTGTCGATTACACCGACCTCAACAAAGCTTGTCCTAAAGATCCCTATCCTCTCCTGAGCATTGATGTTCTAGTCAACTCAGTCTTAGGATATCAATACCTATCTTTTATGGATGCCTACTTGGGATATAACCAAATCTTGATGTACAAGTCAGATCAGGAAAAGACCTCATTCATAACTCAGAAGGTTAACTATTGCTATATAGTAATACCTTTCGGGTTAAAAAATGCGGGGGCTATATACCAGCGACTAATGAATAAAGTATTTTCTTCTCACTTAGGAAAACTCATGGAGGTGTATGTAGATGATATGTTTGTCAAAACCAAAGAGAACTCCACCTTATAGTCCAATCTCTCAAAGGTGTTCTCCACAATAAGGAAGTAGAAGATGAGGCTAAACCCTTCCAAATACACCTTCGCAGTAGAAGCAGAAAAGTTCTTAGGCTTCATGCTAACCCAAAGAGGAATAAAAGCAAAACCGGACGAATGCCAGGCCATACTCAACATGAAGAGCCCGACTTGTGTAAAGAGGTTTAACAATTAAATAGAAGGTTGGTAGCTCTATCCAGATTCCTAGCCGGATCAGCTCTTGAATCACTTCCCTTATACTCAATATTAAGAAAAGAGAAGAAATTCGAGTTGATCCTAGAATGCAAGCAATCCTTTCAAGACTTCAAAGCATTTCTGGGATAGCCTCCCATACTTACCCGACCTTTCAAGGGGGAAGAGCTCGTGCTATACCTGGTAGTTAGAAACTGAGCTGCAGCCTCATCCTTCATTCGAGAAGATGAAAAGGGTAGCAACCTATCTATTTCATTAGCAAAGCCCTACAAAAGGTAGAGTTAAACTATCAAAAGATAGAAAAGTTTGCTTATGCCCTTATCTTTACATCTCGGAGACTCCGACCTTACTCTAGGCTCATACCATCAAATTTCGTACTAATCAACCAATGAAACATATTTTACAAAAGACGGACTTGGCAGGACGAATGCTACAATGGGATGTAGAACTATCCGAGTTTGACCTAAAATACGAAGCTCAGATAGCTATTAAATAACAATATCTTGCCGACTTTATCATTGAATACACCGAATGCCCAGGAGATCCAACTACATAGAGCCTATACGTTGATGGGTCATCAAACAAAGCCAGAAGTGGGACAAGTGTCATTTTAGAAAGCGACCAAGGAACAACGATAGAACTCTCCCTAAGGTTTGAGTTCCCTGCTTCTAACAATCAAGCAGAGTATGAAGCCTTACCTGCTGGCTTGAAGCTGGCCAAAGAAGTGGGGGCAGAAAGGTTGATAGTGTTCAGTGATTCGCAAGTAATAACTTTGCAAATTAACGACACATATCAAGCCAAAGACCCCACTATGAAGAAGTACTTGGATGAAGCGCGAGAGTAATTGACATACTTTTTTGAAGGAGAAATCCGACATATAGCCCAAGAATCCAATGCTCGAGCTGATGCCCTCTCCAATTTAGCCAACACCAAGTCAGGGGGCAACAATAGAAGTTTCATCTAGGAGACTCTGTAGACACCATCAATATCAACAGAGGAGAGCAATTAAGAGGTATTAACCATATCCAACCAAAATTTAGGATGGATGACTCCTATAGTCAACTACCTCAGATTTGATGTCCTTCCCGAGGATAAAAAAGAAGCCAGAAGGATTATTAAAGAAGCACAAAATTTACAATATTCTATACAAAAGATGGATTTCAACACTCCTCTTGAAATGTGTCTCGACCTCTAATACAAAGGAAGTCTTAGAGGACGTACACAATGGCATATGTAAAAATCACTTAGAAGGTCAGTCACTGGCCAAAAAGGTGATTTGAGCTGGCTTCTTCTGGCCACCCTTACAAAGGGAAGTAGCCAAATTTTTTAAGAAGTGCCCACCTTGTCAGAAACATGCCAACTTCCACGTAGCGCCACCTAAGGAGCTTATCTGCGTTACCTCACTATGGGCATTTTCAAAATGGGGTCTCGACCTGCTCAGACCATTCCGACAAGCACCAGGACAAGTCAAATATCTCATAGTAGGGATTAAATACTTCACTAAATGGATCGAGGCAGAGCCCTTAACAATTATCACTGGTGCATGAAATTGTGATCACACTTTTCACAACTCCGCACAACTAACCAGCAAGTGCACTGGGTCGTCCAAGTAATACCTTATGTGAGTAAGGGTCGATCCCACGAAGATTGCCGGCTTGAAGCAAGCTATGGTCATCTTGTAAATCTCAGTCAGGCGAATTCAAATGTTTATGAGATATTGATGATTAAAAGATAAACAAAACAGAAATTAACATAGAGATACTTATGTAATTCATTGGTGGGAATTTCAGATAAGCATTTGGAGATGCTTCGTTGCTTCTGAACCTCTGCTTGGTCCGGCTACGGTTTCTGTACGGCTAATCAATTGCGGATTTCTCGTCTCGGATGAAAAATTCCAATCACAACTACCGCATGGCTAATCATCTGTCGGTTCTCACTTGTGCTGGAATAGGATCCCTTGATCCTTTTGTGCACTATCACTGCGCTCAACAGTCGTGAGTTTGAAGCTCGTCACAGTCATCCCTTTCCAGATCCTACTCGGAATACCACAGACAAGGTTTAGACTTTCCGGATCTCAGGAATGCTGTCTATTGGTTCTAGCCTATACCAGGAAGGTTCTAATCACGAATTTGGATGCTCTGTTGTCAGGAGAGGCGATGCAAATCCGTGGATAAGAGACCCAAGGGAATATACTTCGGCTGTCGTCCAATGACTATGTTGAGCATCATGTAGACCGCTTTGTGGTTGTCAGACACGCGGATCTTGGTTAAGCGAGTAACGAAGATAGTGGGTGATTGTCACGGGTCACCCCCTTCATTCTGACTTAACTGAATTAAGTACGAGAGTATATCTTGGAGAAGAAGTAGGCGTGGATCGAAAGAAAAACAATAGTAATTGCATTAATTCATGAGGAACAGCAGAGCTCCTCACCTTAATCTATGAGGTGTAGAAACTCCACAGTTGGAAAATACATAAGAACAAATGGTCTAGGCATGGCCGAATGGCCAGCCTTCATAATGGCATGATAAACGATAAAAGGGTTCAAAGACCTCTAATACAATAGTAAAAAGTGCTATATATACTAAACTAGTTACTAGGGTTTACAGAAAAATGAGTAACTAAGTGCAGATAGTGCAGAAATCCACTTTCGGGATCCACTTGGTGTGTGTTTAGGTTGAGCATTGAAGCTTTCACGTGCATAGGCCATCCTTGGAGTTAAACGCCAGCTTGGATGCTAGTTTGGGCATTTAACTCTAGTTCTGGTAGGGTCTCTGGTGGGCGTTTGGGCGCCAGTTTGGGCCATTAGATCTCAGGCAAAGTATTGACTATTATATATTGCTGGAAAGCCCAAGATGTCTACTTTCCATCGCAATTAAGAACACGCGAATTGGGCTTCTGTAGCTCCAGAAAATCCACTTCGAGTGCAGGGAGGTCAGAATCCAACAACATCTGCAGTCCTTTCTCAGCCTCTGAATCAGATTTTTGCTCAGGTCCCTCAATTTCAGCAAAAAAATACCTGAAATAACAGAAAAATACACAAACTCATAGTAAAGTCCAGAAATGTGATTTTTGCATAAAAACTAATAAAAATATACTAAAAAGTAACTAAAACACACTAAAAACTACCTAAAAACAAAGCCAAAAAGCGTATAAATTATCCGCTCATCAATCACCGCCTAGAGAAGTCGGAAATTCTTGTATAAGAATATTGTCACAAGGTTTCCAGTCTCCCACTCCATCATCACAGATAATGGGACTCAATTTACGGACTCAACCTTCAGAAACTTGGTGGCCGACCTTAAAATGAAACACTAGTTTATATCGGTAGAACACTCACAGGCAAACTGATGTAAGGGTTTATGTCGGTTTAGAATTTCTTCTCAATAAAAGAAATCACTTCGTTGCTAGTATAGTTCCAAATCGACAGACAACCTTCAATCAAAGTTTAATTGTGTTTGTCAGAAGTGCAAACCAATAATAATAACTGAGAGTATTAGATCTCGGGTCATCTCTGAAAGGAATTGCAATGAGGTATGCGTGTTATTGGTTATGAAATTCATGGGTGGTTTGCAGATAAGATGATAATAACCTAAATGATAATAAAGTAAAGAAATTTAAATGACAATAAAAGTAAATCATACAACTAAAGATAATAATAACAAAGAGGCATTCATGGCAAGTATTGAGAATCTAGGTTTTCTATCCTAGTCATTAATCATGACACAATAATTAACAAGAGCTAATCCTATTTCGTTATCTCTAACATTAGGAGAAAGTCAAATAAGCCTAGTTAATCCCAATCTATACGTAATGTTAATAGAAACAAGATTAACTAATCACTCTAGATCACCAATCTAAATTGGATAGTAATGACTCAAGATTACCTAATTTCTCTTTCTAAGCCAATAATGCTCAAAATCTACTATAAACTTAAGCCAAGCATTTTATCAAACACTTGGTGTGCATAAAAGAAAAGCATCATAAATTGCAATAATAATAAAATCTACAACTACCTAATGCAAGAAAATAACCACAATAATTCAAATAAACATCAAACAAACATAAAACATCAAATTGCATTAAAGGAAATTGAAATTAACAAAAGTTCATCAACATAAAAAGTAGCTCAAAAGAGAAATTAACAAGATAAACTAAAGAAATTAAGGCAAAGGAACAAGAAAAGGTAAAAGAAATTAGATGAAGCAAGAATTAAAGCCTAAATCTAAGAGAGTTTGACCTAAATCTACCTTGATTCTAGAGAGAAGATGTCTAGAAAACTATCCTATAACATGGTTCTAAGCTACTCTAATTGCTCCCCCTTGTTTCCTCTTGAATTTTGCATCAAATAGCTTCAAAAATGAGTTGGATTTGGGTCTGGATGACTTAGAAATCGCCCCCAGCGTATTCACTTTAATGCGGTCACGTGATCAACGTCATGCGTGCGCATGGGTGACGCGTGCGCATGGGTGACCCATGCGCATCGCCTGGCAGATTTCCTCCTCACACGTACGCGTCGCCATGAATTCAGCAAATCCTCATTTCTTCATGAATTCTCCACGTTGCATGCTTTTCTCATAACTTCTTCCATCCAATCCTCGCCTTATGAATCTAAAATCACTCAACAAACTCAACAAACATATAAAGGCATCGAATGGAATTAAAGTGAATTAAAATTAGCTAATTAAAGGCCTAAATAAAGCATGTTTTCACTCTTAAGCACAAATTAGGAAGAATTTACATAACCATGCTATTTCATTAAATAAATGTAGCAAAAGTTGATAAAATTCTCTAAATTCATCACAAGATAAACCCTAAAAATGGGGTTTATTACCAACGGACAAGTGCCAATAAAGTCATACTGGCCGAGTTGAAAAGCCGACTACAAGACGCAAAGAGGGCTTAGGCTGACGAGCTTCCTCAAGTCCTGTGGGTATATCAGACGACCCCGCACTCCACAACAGGGGAGTCACCTTTTTGACTTACTTAGGGGATATAAGCAATGATCCCTATAGAGGTAGATGAAGAATCACCTTTGGTCATATTCTACAATGAAAAAGCCAATGTCTAGGCACAGAAAGAAGAGCTCGACCTTCTCCCTCAAGCATGAGAAAGATCTCGGATTAAGGAGGAAGCCCTAAAGCAGAAGATGGCTCTATGATTCAATCAATAGGTGATCAAGAGGAGCTTTGCCACCAACGACCTTATCCTGATCCGAAAGGACATCAGAGTACAGAAATCAGGAGAAGGAAAGTTGGCTGCTAATTGGAAGGGACCTTACAAAATAGTTGAGGTCTTAGGAAAAGGTTACTACAAAGTGTCTGACCTCCAAGGGTGGGAGCTCCCGAGGTCTTGGCACGCATGTAACCTAAGAAAGTACTACAGCTATGTAGCAAACCTTGTGTCTTAGTGCACTCTTTTTTCCTGACACGAAGGGTTTTTAACATGGCACCAGCGCAAGGGCTAAGGGTACTCATGCCACCAGTACATAGGTCTATGTAAAGGAGTTTTTGGACTATTAATAAAAGTTCCTATCACTTTCTTTTAAAAGTTTCCCTTTAAGAACGCATTAGTTTAAGCTTGACAAACTACAAAAATAATTGCTGGACCTAAAAATGGTCGGCAAGATGAAGCGACGAGGTACAAGTTAACATAAGAAGTTATATAAACAACTTGTACAAAGCGACCTCAATGAGATCTAATAAAAATGAGCTGTAAAAATAACTTAATAAAGGCTGACTACTCAAAGTCGGAACTATGGAAGGAAACTAATAAAGTTGCTAAGACCTAATGTCAAGCAAATAAATAACTTTAGTTCAAAAATAGAAGGGTTCTCTGAGATATAAAAGAGAATAACGTTGAACATTACTTTATAAAAGTTGTGGAAACAACTAAAAATAAAAGGTAAAAGTGTTCAAGAAAGCTACGACCTATTTAAAAATATTAAGTGTGATGAGGACCCACAGGTCGGGCCATTCTAGATATCCAAAACAAAACCAAAGGAAATTAATATTTTTTGCCAAGAAGCAGGTTAAGATCCTTGCTCGTTGCGACATCTTTTCCCTTAACAGGGGGAGTTGGAGGGAACACGAAGACCGACATTGCCGGGATGGCATCAAAAGGTGAAGAGGAGGTTTCCACAATAACGACTTTGGGTTGGACATCAACTTGGGCCTCGGGAGCAAGGGAGGCCTGACCAGTCTGATCCTTTGGATTAGGCATAGGTCCCTCTTCAACCTCGGGAGCAGGTACGATCTTTCCATCCACAACAATGTTATCCTTGCTAAATGAGTAAAGATCTAAGTCGGGAGCGAGAACCCAAACTTGAGCTTTCAATTTCTCGAACATCTCGTTCATTCCCCCGACCACATGCTCCTGGAAGTCGACATGATCATCCCATGTAGTCTTCAGCTCCTCCCAAATATCAATCAACTCCCCATTCGTTCGAGAATAACTTTCTTCAACCTTCTTCTTCATCTCCTCTGCTATTGACATTGCGGCCTCGACTTTTATCACTCGGGCACGAGCCGTCTCCAGATCAGATTTCATCCTAGCATTTTCCTCCTCCATCTCTGACTTCAAGCCACTCACTCTCCTTACCTCAGCTCGAGTAGAGTTAAGGAACGCCTGACTAGCGTAAAGAGGGGTCTTCCTCAGCTCCTTAGCCAGAGCAATACTCACCCTCGCCATACGAATACAACTACGCGCCATATAGTTGAGGTGATTCTGGATAGCCACATTGATGAATCCATATTTGACGATAAATTTTGGATTGAATTGATCAGATTTCATCATATAAACCAATATTTATTCACCTAAATAGCATTTTTGTTTTCTCTCTAAATTATGTCCAATTGTGAAAACATGCTATTTGTGCTTATTTTAATCAATTTCATTCCACTTTCATTCCATTCGATGCCTTGATATTTTTGGATGAGTGATTTCAGGTGTAATAGGTAGGAATGGCTTGATAGGAGTGGAAAAGAAGCATGCAATTGGGAGAAAAAATGAAGAAAACAAAGGAGAAGCACACAGCCAAGTGTGCGTATGCACAACATCGTGTGCGTACGCACAACATCGTGTGCGTACACTGGTGCAAAATTTATAACCCACAAACTAACCGGCAAGTGCACCGGGTCGTACTAAGTAATACCTCAGGTGAGTGAGGGTCGATCCCACGAGGATTGATGGACTAAGCAACAATGGTTGATTAATTTACTTAGTTAGACAAGCAGAAAATGGTGTTTGAGAGGTCAATTGCATTAAACAGTAATTTTAGAAAATTAATAAAGCAATAAATAAGTTAGGAAAAACAATATGGAGAAGGCAGTTAAGGCTTCAGAGTTATCTATTTTCCGGATTGATTTTTCTTATTAATTTATTTTAATCATGCAAGATTTAATTCTTGGCAAACTATATGAGACTAGACCCTAATTCCTTAGACCTTTCTAGTCTCCTCTAATTCTCATCAATCGCCAATTCCTTGGTCAATTAATTCTAATTAGGGGGTGAAGTTTAATTCTAGTTATTATACCACAAAAATCATAATTATCCAAATATAAAAGGATTATATGTCACGTATCCCGTTAAGTCCAGATAATTAGAATTTAGGAGAATATGTTTTCAAGCTGTTGTTCAAGTAAAGAGCTTTTCCAAGTTATACAAGAACTTAATTAGAAAGAGGGTCATACTTCCGTTCCACCCAATTTCATAGAATAAAGAACAAAAATAATTCTTAAATTATAAATCAGTACATGAATTAAAATAGAAAAACAATAGAATCAATCCATACAAATAGATAAAGCTCCTAACCTTAACAGTGGAGGTTTAGTTGCTCATGGTTCAGAGTGGAAACTAGGATTCTCTTAAACTGTAACTTGGAATTAAAAAAATGAAATGGAATCCCCTAGAAGGGAAGTTTCTTTTCTCTTTTATATCTAATCCTAATTAATTTAAAATCTAATTTCTAAAATTAAAATAATGTCTATTCCTATTTTAAAATAAAATTTAAATTTAATTTAGAATTAATTATAGCAATCAGCATTTTTCTGCATGTGGCGCATGTCATGCGTACGCGTCAGTCACACGTACGCATCGATGGTCTTCTTCGTGCGTCACGTGTACACGTTAGGTACGCGCATGCATCGCTCCTCGCTGGTCATCTCCTTCAGCCTTGGCCAAATTGGTGGGGGAGAAGTGTGGACTATTATATATCATTGGAAAGCTCCGTAAGTTAGCTTTCCAATGGCACTGAAATCACGTCCATTGGATTTCTGTAGCTCGAGTTATTTAGGTTTGAGTGCAGAGAAGTCAGGGTTGACAACATCATTTGCCTTCATCTCTTCTTCTGCAGAAACTCCATCAAATCCAGCCGAATGCAACCTAAAATAAATAGAATTGCACAAGACTCCAAGCAGCATCCATAGTGGCTAAATGATAATTAATTCTTGATTAAACTCAACAAATTAAATGCAAATTCACTAGGAAAATATAGGAAAGATGCTCACGCATCACAACACCAAACTTGAATTATTCTTGTCCTTAAGCAACCAAAACTAATATAGGCTTAGGATGTGAATTTGCATGAGAATGAAAGTTCAATTAAGCTCATGTCTCTTCTCATAGTGAGGTTCAACTACAATCTTTAATAGTTTTGGCATCTCACTCTCCTTTGAATTAGAAGGATATTACTGTCATTCGAAATTAGAATCTGGATAATATTATGAATTTTCTAATCTTTTGTACTTCAATTTAATCGTTGAACACAGCAAATTTCCTTTGATTCTTTTCTCTTTGGTGCTTTGCACTCTGAGCCTAGCCGTGACTTCAAAGGTTTTGTCTCAAGCTTCACTTGATACAAAAAACACTACAAGCACTTAACTGGGGAACTCTCTTTAAGTGGTGCTCAAAGCCTTTGGCATACTCTGTTAAATGCAATTGATCTTAACTCTTAGTGTTCTATCTCAAGGATTACTTGATGATGTGTGAGCATCTTGTCTATCTTTTCCTAGTGAATTTGCATCTAAATTGTTGAGTTTAATTAAGAATTAATTATATTTTAGCCACTATGGATGCTATTTTGAGTTTTGTGCAATTTTATTTATTTTAGGTAGCATTCGGAGGGATTTGATGAAGTTTCTGCAGAGAAAAAGAAGAAACCAAAGAGATGACCGGCGAAGACCGACGCGGACGCATGGCTCACGTGACCGCGTGGAATGGAGAAATCGCAATGACGCGATCGCGTGCTTGACGCGAACGCGTGGACTGGAATCTGCACAAATGTCCACGCGCTCGCGTCACATACGTGATCTGCAATAATACAGGAAACGCTGGGGTGATTTCTGGGCTGTTTTGACCTACTTTCCAGCCCAGAAAACACAGATTAGAAGCTGCAGAATGGACAAAGCAAGTGGTCCCCATCCATCAACCGAAAATCTGTTAATTAATTCAAATTTAAATTCAAATCTTATCTTTTAGGAAAAGATATTATTTTTATTTTTATTTTTAGATAATTAGATTTTAAATTAATTAGGATTAGTTATAAAAGGGGAGACTTCTCTTCTATTAGGTACATTACATTAGGGGGATTCCATTAGGGAACTCCATACAAATTTACATCTCACATTCCATGAGCAACTAATCCTCCATTGTTAAGGTTAGGAGCTCTGTCTATTTGTATGGATTGATTTTATTGCTTTTTTCTATTTTAATTCATGTATGGATTTATAATTTTTGTATAACTTGGAAAAGCTCTATACTTGAACAACAGCTTGAAAACATATTCTCCTAAATTCTAATTATCTGGATTTAACGGGATACGTGACATATAATCCTTTTATTCTTTGGGTAATTAGAATTTTTGTGGAATGCAAACTGGAATTTGATCATGTACCCTTTAATTGGAATTAATTGACCAAGGAATTGGCAGTTAATGAATTTTAGAGGAGACTAGGAAGGTCTAAGGAATTAGGGTCTAGTCACATATAGTTTGCCATAAATTAAATCCTACATAATTAAAATAGTTAGTAAGAGAAGTTAATCCGGAAAAATAGATAACTCTGAAGCCTTAACTGTTTATCTATATTTTATTCCCAAATTTATTTAATTGTCTATACTTTTGATATTTTGAATTTGAACTTAAACCTTTTAAACATCTCAAAACCAATTTCTGCTTGCCTAGCTAAACCAATCAATCAATCATTGTTGCTTGATCCATCAATGCTCGTGGGATCGACCCTTACTCACGTAAGGTATTACTTGGTACGACCCGGTGCACTTGCCGGTTAGTAGTGTGGGTTGTTAAATACCGCACCAAGTTTTTGGCGCCGTTGCCGGGGATTGACTGTGATTAACAACTACCAGTTGTTTGATTACTTAGATTAGGCGTTTTAGTTTTAATTTTTATTTAAATATTATTTTATTATTTTTCAAAAAAAAATTTAACGTAAAATTTTTCTTTACGTTGTTAACCAATTTTTTTTCTTCTTTTCCGTCCAGTACCCCCTCCCCCTTCCGTCCAGTACCCCTTCCCCCCTTTTTTTCGTTTTCTTTTTTTCTTTTATTTATATATAAAATATTTTCGAAAATTTTTTTATAAATAGCACCAATATTTTTTCTTAATTTCTAAAATTAAGTTTGGTGTTACCTATTTATTATTTTCCTTCTATTTATTTTATTCAATATTTTTATCTCTTTACACAGGTTACCTCACTGGGAATTCTCTGCACTCTGACATAGAGATTCCCATTCTTTCTTGTTTTCTGGTTGTTTATGCGCAGGAACAGAGACTAAGAACATCTCTTAGACTTTGATCCTGAACCTGAAAGGACTTTCAGGCGGCGTTTACAACAAGCAAGACTTTACAAGGCTACAGAATCCACTATGGATCCCAATAATAATGCTAATGTCAATATGGCAAATCCGAATGGGGATGATCAACAAAGGAGAGTGCTTGGCTCTTATTCTACCCGTACTGCGGATCTTTATGGAAAAAGCATTGTGGTGCCCCCTATTGCTGCGAACAACTTTGAGTTGAAGCCTCAACTGGTCACCGTGGTGCAACAAAACTGTCAGTATCATGGTCTTCCACACGAAAACCCAAATCAGTTTATTTCTAGTTTTCTGCAAATTTGTGACACCGTGAAAACAAATGGAGTAAACCCAGAGGTGTACAAACTCATGCTCTTCCCGTTTGCTCTGAGGGATGGAGCAAAACTATGGCTAGATTCTCAACCAAAGGACAGTTTGGATACTTGGAACAAGGTGGTTACTAAGGTTCTCACAAAATTTTTCCCACAAAAGAAGTTGACTAAGCTTAGGATGGAGGTTCAGACCTTCAGACAGAAGGATGGTGAAACTCTGCATGAAGCTTGGGAGACATACAAGCTACTGACTAGGCAATGCCCTCCAGACATGTTCTCCAAATGGACACAAATAGACATATTTTATGAAGGATTGGGTGAAATGTCCAAAATGTGCTTAGAAAATTCTGCAGGAGGTCATTGCACAAGAAGAAGACACTGGAGGAGACTATTGAGCTGATTGAATTGGTTGCAAGCGACCAATATTTATACTCCTCTAACAGGAATCCTGTGAACTCTGAAACCCTTCAGAAGAGAGGCGTGTTGGAAGTAGATGCTATTAATGCTCTTTTTGCTCAGAATAAGCTGATGTCTCAGCAAATAAATTTACTTACTCAACAGATGGGTGGCATGCAAGTCTCAGCTATAAACACCCAAAATCCACCACAGGAAGTCTCCTATGACAGGGCAGGTAACTTTATGCAAAATGATAATTATGATTATGCTCAACCCTCTTTTGAACAGGTGAATTACATGGGGAGTGGTCCTAGGAATCCCAACAATGATTGATGTGCGGAAAACGATCCGACACAAAACTCACCGGCAAGTGTACCGGGTCGCATCAAGTAATAATAACTCACATGAGTGAGGTCGATCCCACAGGGATTGAAGGATTGAGCAATTTTAGTTTAGTGGTTGATTTAGTCAAGCGAATCAAGTATTGGTTGAGTGGTTTATCTTTAACAGAAGCTAAATTTCTTGGAATGTAAAGGGAGAGGGGAGAATTGCAGTAAATTAAAGAACAGGAAAGTAAATTTGCTGAATCTTAAAGAACAAGAAATTAAATAACTGAAACTTAAAGTGCAAGAAATGTAAATGGCAGTAACTTAAAATGCAAGAAATGTAAATTGCTTGAATGGAAAAGGGGAGTTGAGGATTGGGGATTCAGAAATTCAGCAAGGGAAAGTAAATTGCAACAATTAATAAAGCAGAAGATGACTTGGAAGTAACTAAAATTCAAATAGGAAATGAAATTAAATTGCAGCAGGGTTCACAGAAGAACGAAAAAGGAAAATGGGATCTCAGGGCTCAAGAGACTAGAAAGCAAAGTGTAGATCTCAATTGCCTTCCCAGATCCAAGTCCACAAAGCAATTAACAAGAAATTGAAGAAGAAGCAGTAAAGGAACTTAAATTGAACTTAATTATGCAGAAGAGGAATTAAAGAGATTTTGAATGGAGATTGAGACAGAATTTCCTCAATTCTTCACACCCAAAACTCAAAACAAGAAAATTAAAAGTGCCCAAGCAAGAACGAGGAAGAAGAGAGATCAATTCTCCTCCCCTATTCTCTGAAAACTCAAAAGTTCCAAAAATAAAGATTCAAAGCTCAAAAGAGAGATCCAAGTTCAAAAGTAAAGGAAAAAGTCCCTAATTACATCAAACTAGCTCCTATTTATACACTTTCTATTCTTGGATCTTAGGATTTGGATGGGCTTTTGATTTGGTGAAGAAATGAATTTTATTGGATTTTTAATCCAATTTTAGCCCAAAAACAATAGCTTCCAGGAGGCTGCCCTGCCCTTGTGGAGGGCAGGGCAGAAATTGATGCGTGCGGCCATGGTACGAGCGTGGCGTGCGAGCTTGGTGCGCAGGATGCTGCCCTGCCCTCGCGGAGGGCAGGGCAGAAATTTCTGGTGCGCCAGTTTGGTGCCTGTGCGTGCTGCTGGTGCTGCCGAACCGTCCCTTGGTGCGCCAGAATGGTGCGCTGGCCGTGCCACAACAAAATGCTACCCTGCCCTCGCGGAGGGCAGGGCAGTGTTTCCAAATTGAAGTCTTGTGTTCGAGACTTGGCCGATGCACACGCTACCCATTTTCTTTGGCTTTCTTGGCACCATAATGAGGCCTAGTTCCTTGCTTCCTCGTTGTTCCGTGTTCGACTCTTGTGGCTAGAATTGGTAGGATTTTTCCTTTGATTTATTTTCCATGAAGGCCCGATACTGCCCTTGTGGAGGGCAGGGCAAGGTTTTCTTCTTCTTTGATCCAAGGCACAATTTTGTGCTATGCCCTTGTCGTGGGCAGGGCAGAGTTTGCCTTTCAAGCCTTGTTTCCTTATGTTGCCCTCCTAGAGGGCAGTGTGCCCTTGTGGAGGGCAATGCTTGCTCTCTCCTTTATGCGCCACGCCTTTTTCTCCTTGAGCCACGCTTTCTTAGGCCACGCTTTCTCTTTTCTTCTTTTCTTCACCTACAATCAACCAAAATAACCACTCAAAGTATCACTAAATTCACAAGGCTTATAAATCAATTAAAAATCAATTAAATTCAGCTTAAACCTTATGAATTAATATTAATTTCATGGTGGTTGTTTAATTTAAATAAGTTATGCATTTTCATTCCAAATCACTTATTTAGGATGCAAGAAAGTGCATAAAGACTAATAAAACAAGTGAAATTAGCTTGAAAAATGGGTATACGATGACTTGTCATCAATGATCCACATTCTAAGACATACAACTAGGGATGGAGGAATCACCCAAATTTTGGATGGAGGGATCAACCTCAGAGACCTCAAAACTTCAACAATAATTCTCAGGGCGGTTTCCAATAGAACAATGATCTAGAAGCAATATTGACAGGTTTTAGACAGGAAACCAGAGCATCCATCAAGAACCTGGAGATTCATATGAGTTAAATAGCCACCAGAGTTAATCAAATTGATCAGAGGACCACTAATAGCCTTCCTAGTAACACAATTCCAAATCCAAGAGAGGAATGCAAGGCTATTGATAAACCCATATTTCGTGAGTTCTTTTGTGCTTAATTTGAGTGATTTATATAATCCTTCACCTACTTATTCACATTAATTGCATGGTTTTACTTTCCCTTCCTTATTATGTCGTATTGTGAAAAACTTGTTTCCTAAGCTTTAAAAATTAATTATTTTAATTACCTTTATTTCCATTCGATGCCGTGATTAGTATGTTGAGTAGTTTTAGATTTTCTAAGGCGGAATGACTTAGAGGATGGAAAAGGAAACATACAAAAATGGAAGGAGAAAGCAAAACGGAGCTTTAAGGAAACTGGTGTTCACGCGATCGCATGGACGACGCAATCGCGTGCCAGAAGTGAAGATTCAGCGACACGGCCGCATGATTGACGCGACCGCGCGCCTTAAGCAGAACGCACATGACGCGGTCGCATGACTGACGCGACCGCGTGGCAAGGAAAAGCTCCGAATGACACGACCGCGTGACCCACGCGGACGCGTGACAGAGGCCACGCGCCAAAAAATTACAGAACACGCCCCAGCGAGTTCTAAACCCCTTTTTGGCCCAAATCCAAGTCCGGAAAGCATAGACCAGAGGTTATAAAGTGGGGGAATGCATCCATTCATAATAGGGCTTTTCATAATTTACTTTTCCATGATTTACATTTAGTTTTGAGAGAGGTTCTCTCCTCTCCCTCTTAGGATTAGGATTAGGATTAGGACTTCTCTTAGTTTTAGGAGTGACTCTCAATCCCAGGTTCTTTATTTTTATTTAATTTATGAACTCTTCCATGTTACATATAATTTTCTTAGTTAATGTTATTTGTGGTATTTCCATTCATGATTGCTTTCTTTTATTTACATGATTACTGCTTCCCATCTGAAGACAATTTTTATTCAGTAAATTTACTATTTTCTTTTTGGCTTTGATTGAGACATTGGTAACTCTTGAGTTATCAAACTCATTGTTGATTGAAAATTGGAATTAATTTGCCACTTAACTTACCTCCATAGTTAGAGGTTAATAAGGTGGGGGAAGAATCCAATTCTCATCACAATTGATAAGGATAACTAGGATAGGACCTCCAGTTCTTAATACCTTGCCAAGAGTTTATTTTTATTGCTATTATTTTATTCTCTCTGCTATTTACTATTGTGTTTTTTTATCTCATACTTTAAAAACCCCCAATTTACAATCTCCATAGCCAATAATAAGAACATACCTCCCTACAATTCCTTGAGAAGACGACCCGAGGTTTAATACTCGGTTATCAATTTTAAAGGGGTTTGTTACTTGTGACAACCAAAACGTTTGTACGAAGGGATTTTTGTCGGTTTAGAGACTATATCTACAACGCGACTATTTTTATGACATTCTTTACTGGCAAAAATCCTAACGTCAAAATGGCGCCGTTGCCTGGGAATTGCAAACGTGTGCCTTATTATTGGTTATTGTAAATATTTTTCAAAAAAATTTTTTTTTCTTTTACTTGTTTATTTGTTCTCCTTTTTCCCCCTTATTTCTGATAACTACTATGAATTCTCACCCCTCTCGGTTTGAGTTTAGTTCTAACTTTGTTGAAGGAAATAGAAACCACAACAGGAATATGCATCAAGGTCAGACCAATCAAGGATGGATGGAGCCAAGAGGATCTAATCAACCCTTTAGGCAACAACACCATCCTGGATATCATGGACAAAGACCAGGCTACAATGCATCCCAAGCTGATACATATGGTGGACCATCTTGTAGCTACCAACAAGCCCCACCCTATGCTCAGAGATCATCCTTTCAATACAACCTCAACTCACCACACTCACAAGCCCCTTCCCGCCATTCACCTCCATATGACCCTAACCCTCAACCACCATACCAACCACCTTATGAGCCATATGAACCATATATAGAACCATATATAGTTAAAGACTTGGAAGAGGTTGATCAAGAGATGGAGATTCAAGAAGAAGAAGCACAACCTCCCATGCCCTTGGAAAGCAATGAAGAGATGATTGAGTTGGAAGAAAGCTACCAAGAGGAAGAGGTTGAAATTGAAGAAGCTTGCAAAGAGGTGGTAATTATCAGAAAAGAGCACAAGGGAGTGGAGCTTGCAATTTCATTAAAAACGCCTCCCCCTAAGTTGCCATCATCCTTCACAACATTCAAGTGGGTAAAATTCATATCTCATAGCTTTCTAATCCCACTTGAATATGGGCTACTGGAGACGGATGGTCAACTTAGAGCTCTTTGTGGCATTAAGAGTAAAAGGAAGATGGTCAGTGGTGAGAATTGTCCTGCAAGGTTCATCATGGTTGGAAGCTTTAAGCTTAAACGTAAAGGTTGATATAGAGCTCAACTGAATGGGTCTAGGAAGTTATTTGGCCGCTTTAGTGAGAATTCAGATTGCTTGCTACCCGGATGGAATCATGATAATCAACACGAAGACGGGTGTAAAAGCAAGATTTGGGATCCTGGAATCTGTTTTGACATCCAACACCCCGGGAGCCTAAGAATCTTTTTAAAGCTGCTCAAGGGTTTTACATGCCAAGTTTGGGACCTCGGAGGTTACTGGAATCACAAACACTGGTGGAGATTCCTGGATGAGTTCAAGCATAAGCCACCATAACAGGAAGCTCATCAAATGTCCAACTTAAGGACTTTAACTAAAAGTGCTAGGTGGGAGACAACCCACCATGGTATGATCGTTCATTTTTTTTATTTAGTTTTATTTGTTTTTGAATTTTATTTTATTTTGTTATATTGAACCTGGAGTTTTGCATCACATTCATATTAACACTGCATTCTGCATTTTTCAGATTATAAAAAAAAAACGAGCACGCGACGCGACTGCATCAACTACGCATCCGCGTCGCAAGGAGATGGAAGACAATATTAATATGAACAGAGAGTTTCGGAGGAGCAGGGCTGGAGGCGCGCTATTAGCACAAATTGACTCCACGCGAACGCGTCACCCACGCGTCCGCGTCATTTGGAAAAATAGCCTCCCACGCGACCTCGTCACCCACGCGGCCGTGTGACCTGAAATCGGCGTAAAAAGGGTGTATGGCCGAAAGTTGAGCTGGAATTGGGCTAGACCCGTGCTAGCAGCACAAGCCCTGCCACGTGAACGCGTCACCCACGCGTCCGCGTCATATTGGAAATAAGGCCACCCGCGCGATCGCGTCGACGACGCGACCGTGTCACCCTGGATTTTGGCAATACCAAGTTTCGAACAGAGAGTTGTGCGACCGCGAGGCTGCACTCGCGCCACTAGCACAAATCGAGTCAAGCGATCACGTGCCCCACGCGTCCGAGTCGCCCAACCTTATCGCGCACCACGCGACCGCGTCACCCACGCGATTGCGTCGCCAGCGTCGCACAGCCTATCCAGATTATGCCAATTTTCTTATCTTTTCTCTTCTAATCCTAATTTCTTCCTTCTCTCTCCTTTCTCACTTTCTTTTTCTACTTCTCATTCTTTTTCACTTTCATTTTATTTTATTTAATTTGTTTGCATACTTTCATTCATTGCATTATTTTCATTGGTGTTGGAATTTTATTTGGGTCACTGCTTTTCTATACTTTTGTAGATTATTTGACAATTATATATTACTTTTTTTTAAAGGATTGCTTGCATGTTCAAATTTAATACTTTCAAATAGCTTAGTCACCGTGCATGCTATGTGTTTGTGAAAACGCCCGTATGGCATTGTGCACTATTTTTAAGATTTTTTTAATCTACTACTATAAATGCCTACTTTTCACAAATTTCCTTTACTATTTATTAATTAAATATAATTGTTAATACAAACGTTATTGTTAGTTTCTCACGACTAACAATACATTAAAAGCTTTTGATGCTTGATCTATGCTACTCATGCCCTTGTTGGCATGCTAATAAACATCTTGCATCCAATACTCCCCATGCCTTGCTATATTTCCATTGATGAACTGATCACATGGTGATGAGCGGATAATTTATACGCTTTTTGGCATTGTTTTTAGGTAGTTTTTAGTAAGTTCAAGCTACTTTTAGGGATGTTTTCATTTGTTTTTATGTTAAATTCACATTTCTGGACTTTACTATAAGTTTGTGTGTTTCTCTGTGATTTCAAGTAATTTCTGGCGTAAATTGAGGGACTTGAGCAAAACTCTGAAAAAGGCTGACAAAAGGACTGCTGATGCTGTTGGAATCTGACCTCCCTACACTCGAAATGGATTTTCTGGAGTTACAGAACTCCAATTAGCGCGTTCTCAACGGCGTTGGAAAGTAGACATCCAGGGCTTTCCAGCAATATATAACAGTCCATACTTTATTCGGAAATTGACGACGTAACTTGGCGTTGAACGCCAAGTACATACTGCTGTCTGGAGTTAAACGCCAGAAAAACGTCATGATCCGGAGTTGAACGCCCAAAACACGTTATAACTTGGAGTTCAACTCCAAGAAAAGTCTCAGCTCGTGGATAGATCAAGCTCAGCCCAAACATACACCAAGTGGGCCCCGAAAGTGAATTTATGCATCAAATACTTACTCATGTAAACCCTAGTAGCTAGTCTAGTATAAATAGGATAATTTACTATTGTATTAGACATCTTTGGTCTCAGTTTTGTTTTATTCTTCATCTTAAGAGGCTATTGATCATGTTAAGGGGGCTGGCCATTCGGCCATGCCTGAACCTTTTACTTATGTATTTTCAACAGTGGAGTTTCTGCACACCATAGATTAAGGGTGTGGAGCTCTGCTCTACCTCAAGTTTCAATACAATTATTATTACTTTCTATTCAATTCTCTTCTATCCTTATTCCAAGATATACGTTACACTTAACTTTGATGAATGTGATGATCCGTGACACTCGTCATCATTCTCACCTATGAACGCGCGTGACTGACAACCACTTCTGTTCTACTCTAGGCCAGGCGCATATCTCTTAGATTCCCCAACAGAATCTTCGTGGTATAAGCTAGATAGATGGTGGCATTCATGAGGATCCGGAAAGTCTAAACCTTGTCTATGGTATTCCGAGTAGGATTCTAGGATTGAATGACTGTGACGAGCTTCAAACTCCTGAAGGCTGGGAGTGATGACAAGCGCAAAAGAATCAAAGGATTCTATTCCAACCTGATTGAGAACCGACAGATGATTAGCCATGCTGTGACAGAGCATAGGAACGTTTTCACTGAGAGGATGGGATGTAGCCATTAACAACGGTGATGCCCTATATACAGCTTGCCATGGAAAGGAGTAGGAAGGATTGGAATTTCTATCCCTTTTTATTTTCTATTTATTTATTAATTTTCAAACTCACCATAAACCAATTTAATCTGCTTAACTGAGATTTACAAGGTGACCATAGCTTGCTTCATGCCAACAATCTCTGTGGGATCGACCCTTACTCACGTAAGGTATTACTTGGATGACCCAGTACACTTGCTGGTAAAGTTGAACGGAGTTGTGGAAAAAAAAAAGCTTCTCTAACAGTGCCTGGAATTATTGTTGATCACAATTTCGTCCACCACATGGAATCGCGACCATGTCTTTCATTCACTATTTCTTTTGCTTGGCATGATTATCACTCGTACCGCCCTCCTCTTTGCTCCACCCCTTTGACTTCATGTGCCTTTCTCTTCCCTTTTTTCTTTCAGGATGGCCACCAGGAAGAGAACCGGAAGACGATCACATGGGAGAGACAAACAAGTCCATCAGCACAATCCTTGAAGAAAAGCATCAGTTGGAACAGCCCGTCCACCTGCACATCTCAGCATGCACCGAGGACGGTGCAATCTTTAAGTGTGGGGAGGTCGATACTGACTTCCATGGGTTAGTCACTTTATATTTTAGCACCAATGTTTAAATTTTCTTTGTATTTCATTATTGCATTTGCATGATTGATTGCGTATTTGTTTGATTTTTTTTGCATATTTTACCACTTGGTTGAAGTAATATTTTCTTTTTCAAGAAAATTTTTTGAGAATTTCACTAATTTGAATAATTTTTTTGTTACACTTATTTGAAGAAATATTATTTTGGAACATAGTTTAATGCTTGAACACACAAAACCAGTAAGATTTTGAGCCTATTTGATTGGTTGCATTTTATCAACCAATATTTTATTTTTGGTGTGTGTTTTTCTCTCTAAAATTGTGATATTTGTCTTGCTTGATTCTTTATTTCCATTGTTTAATGTATGCATACACTTATATGATTGAGGCCTTGTTTCACTGAGCTTACATACCCATATGGCCTTAACCTTTTCATTATCTATTGCAAACCAATTTTGAGCCTATTTTACCCCTTTGTTCTTTATTTTAGCACATCATTAACTCTAAGCGAAAAACAATAATGTCCTTAATTTGAATCCTTGGTTAGTTTAGACTAGTGAGAATGCTTATGAAATAAGTGTGGGGAAGAGAGGGTTTGGAAACATCTGGTTTGAGAATTGAGTATGTTAGAATTTTCTGAAAATATGAAAAAATGTTTAGGACATGTTCATGCATTCAATAAATTAATCATATGCATAAAAAAAATAAGAAAAAGGGGACAAAATGCCCCAAAGTAAGTAGTGAAGGCAATGCATATGTACTGTACTTAAAATTAGAATGCATGAATATGTGGAAAACATGGTTAATGGATGGCTAGATGTTGTATTATGATTACATAGATTATTTAAGTTAGGTGGGAAAGTTTCAGTTAATTAAGGATTCAAATTTTAGTCCACTTAGCCAAATACAATCCTACCTTGACCCCAGTCCCATTACAACCCTTAAAAGACCTCTTGATTTGTGTATTGGTGCATTAAATTTTTGTTGATTGTTAGATGAAGAGCAAGCTATAGAAAGCAAAATTAGTAGAGAATTGAGAGAATCGACCCTAGACACTTGAGAGCTAGAATGATATACACTCCTAGTAAGGGTTCAGTGCTTAACTCTATGTTCCCTGCTTTCATGAGCTATCTTCTTCTTGCAAGTTATTTGTATTGTATTTTGTGATTTGAATTAGTGAAATCTAGTTCATATTTGTCTTGAAGAACTTATTTATTTTTAACCAAGTAGGTAAAAACAATTTGCATTTAGTTGCATTTAATTTAGGTTGCATTGCATTCCATCACTTTAACCTTAATTATTTACCTTGGATTTAGCATAAGGACATGCTAGTGTTTAAGTGTGGGGAGGTTGATAAACCCATATTTCGTGAGTTCTTTTGTGCTTAATTTGAGTGATTTATATAATCCTTCACCTACTTATTCACATTAATTGCATGGTTTTACTTTCCCTTCCTTATTATGTCGTATTGTGAAAAACTTGTTTCCTAAGCTTTAAAAATTAATTATTTTAATTACCTTAATTTCCATTCGATGCCGTGATTAGTATGTTGAGTAGTTTCAGATTTTCTAAGGCGGAATGACTTAGAGGATGGAAAAGGAAACATACAAAAATGGAAGGAGAAAGCAAAATGGAGCTTTAAGGAAACTGATGTTCACGTGATCGCATGGACAACGCGATCGGGTGCCAGAAGCGAAGATTCAGCGACACAGCCGCATGACTGACGCGACCGTGCGCCTTAAGAGAAACGCACATGACGCTGTTGCATGACTGACGCGACCGCGTGGCAAGGAAAAGCTCCGAATGACGCGACCGCGTTACCCACGCGGACGCGTGACAGAGGTCACACACCAGAAAATTACAGAACACACCCCAGCGAGTTGTAAACCCCTTTTTGGCCCAAATCCAATTCCAGAAAGCATAGACCTGAGGTTATAAAGTGGGGGAATGCATCCATTCATAATAGGGCTTTTCATAATTTACTTTTCCATGATTTAGATTTAGTTTTGAGAGAGGTTCTCTCCTCTCCCTCTTAGGATTAGGATTAGGATTAGGACTTCTCTTAGTTTTAGGAGTGACTCTCAATCCCAAGTTCTTTATTTTTATTTAATTTATGAACTCTTCCATGTTACATATAATTTTCTTAATTAATGTTATTTGAGGTATTTCCATTCATGATTGCTTTCTTTTATTTACATGATTACTGCTTTCCATCTGAAGACAATTTTTATTCAGTAAATTTACTATTTTCTTTTTGGCTTTGGTTGAGACATTGGTACCTCTTGAGTTATCAAACTCATTGTTGATTGAAAATTAGAATTAATTTGCCACTTAACTTACCTCCATAGTTAGAGGTTAATAAGGTGGGGGAAGAATCCAATTCTCATCACAATTGATAAGGATAACTAGGATAGGACCTCCAGTTCTTAATACCTTGCCAAGAGTTTATTTTTATTGCTATTATTTTATTTCCTCTGCTATTTACTATTGTTGCTTTTTATCTCATACTTTAAAAACCCCCAATTTACAATCTCCATAGCCAATAATAAGAACATACCTCCCTGCAATTCCTTGAGAAGACGACCCGAGGTTTAATACTCGGTTATCAATTTTAAAGGGGTTTGTTACTTGTGACAACCAAAACGTTTGTACGAAGGGATTTTTGTCGGTTTAGAGACTATATCTACAACGCGACTATTTTTATGACATTCTTTACTGGCAAAAATCCTAACGTCAGCTATCTTCGTGATAAGTGGACAAGTGGCAAGTACGGAAGCACAAGTTATGCAGGAAACCAGAGCCTCAATTAGAAATTTAGAGGTGCTAGTGGGCCAACTGAGCAAACAAATACTTGAGAGGTCCACAAGCACATTTCAAGGTGATACAATGGTGAACCCAAGAGAAGATTGCAAGGCTATTCAATTAAGGATTGGTAAAGTAGCTGGTTCTGAGGCCAAGGTCAATGAAGAGCTAGTTGAAAAGGATGCTCCAGAGGAGAAGAAGGAAGAAGTTGAGCACGCCCCTCCAAAGCGTGCGGACAATCCATTCCCAGACTCTCTTGGCACTTATCCTACACTGCCAAAGGCTCTTGAGTACAAGTCTAAGATGCCATATCCTCAGAGACTTCAAAAGGAGACCAAGGACAAGCAGTTTTCAAAGTTCTTAGAAATCTTCAGAAAGTCACAAATAAATATTCCTTTTGTTGAGGTTTTGGAGCAAATGCCTATCTATGCCAAATTCATGAAGGAGCTGTTGTCAAAGAAAAAGCGTTTAAAGGGAGATGAGACAGTAGTCATGACTAAGGAATGTAGTGCTGTCATTCAGAATAACTTGCCAAGGAAGATGCTAGATCCAAGGAGCTTTCAAATTCCATGCACCATTGGGAGCACAACCTTTGAGAAAGCCCTATGTGATCTGGGGGCAAGCATAAATCTAATGCCCCTATCTGTGATGAAGAAACTGCAAATACAAGAGGCACAACCCACAAAGATAGCATTGCAGATGGCAGATAAATCTATGAAGCCTGCATATGGATTAGTGGAGAATATCTTAGTCAAAGTGGGTAAGTTCTTCCTCCCAGCAGACTTTGTGATTCTTGATACACGAGAAGATGAGAATGCCTCTATAATTCTAGGAAGACCATTTCTAGCCATTGGAAGAGCTCTGATTGATGTAGAAGTGGGTGAATTAGTGCTTAGAGTGCATAATGAGCAACTGGTCTTTCATGTCTTCAAAGATATACATCCAACAAGTGAAGAAGAGAGGTGCATGCAGGCTGAGCTTATTAATCCAAACCTTCAAAAACTGCCTGATGATACACAGCAGAATCTGCAACTCAAACCTCCCTTGGTAACAGTCAATAAAATTCCTCCTGACATCAAACCTAAGTTTGATGTTGGAAATGCATCATCTACCAAGGAAGAGGTTCCCAAAAAGAAGAAAGTACCAAGAGGATGGAGAAACAAACAGATCCCCACTGAAGGTTTCTCCCCAAGAATGAAGGTAGTATTGACCAGCAATCCAGCATGGGTTTATACAGTAATCAGAATCCTCTCTCTGGAGCATATTGAGCTACGTTATGGAGACACAGGAAAGAAGTTCAAAGTAAGGTGTGAAGAGCTGAGCCCCTATGATCCTCCTCCTTAAAGGAGCTGACTGTCAAGCTAGTGACGATAAAGAAGCGCTTATCAGGAGGCAACCCGATAATTTCGTATCCTTAGCTATTTTTATTTTTTATAGTAGTAATTTTCTTATTTTATTTTTATTGAGTTCTTACTATGCAGCTATGTTCTCCCAGGAACCGAACATCTCAAGCTATAAAAAAAATGCCATCGCCGACGCGTCCGCGTCATGTGGGAATATTAGCCTCCCACGCGACCGCGTGACCCACGCGGCCGCGTGCATTGATTTTTGACGTAAAAAGGGTGCACAACCAAATATTGTGCTGGAATGGTGATGGCTTGGTGCTAGACGCATAATCCCTATCACGCGAACGCGTCGCCGACGCGTCCGCGTCATTCCCTTCTGAAGCCACTCACGCGATCGCATGCCCCATGCGATTGCGTCACCCCTAATTTGGCAAATATTTAAATTCGAACAGAGAGTTGTGCAGGCGCGAGGCTGCACTCGCACCCGAAGCATAACATGGGTCACGCGACCGCGTGAGCGACGCAACCGCGTCAACTAATAAAAAGGCAATCACGCGAACGCGTGCCCCACGCGTTCGTGTCGCTTGCGCCACACTAGTTTGCCGCCCAGTTTTCTTTCTCTCTTTCTCTCTCCTAATCCTAATTCTCTCTTATTCTTTTATCCTTTTATTTTTCGTTCCTCATAATATTTATCTCTCTCTATTTTCAGTTCTTATTTGCTTGAGGACAAGCAAACCTTTAAGTTTGGTGTTGACGCTTTGCTTAAAGCTTTTTTGCTTATTCCTATGGCACCAAAAGGGAGGCGAATCATCTTCACGGAGGAGCACAACATGAAGAATAATGCAACTGCTAGGATAACTAAGTGGTTGAGTTCCTTTCATTTTTATTCCTCCCCTATTCTTCTATGTTATGTTCTGGCTTTCTGCTATTTTGCTTTGTTTATTGCATGATCTTTTATTAGTTAGAATTCTAGGACTAGTTTTTTTATTTCTTTAATGCAGAAAAGATGTTTTATGTACCACTCACTGAACTTGAATCTAAAAAGAAAAGAAGAAAAGAAGTGATGTATTGCATGAGAAATTGAGTCTAATTTTAAGAATAGTCTCATTTACTTAAAAGTGGTGGTATTTTTTGTGATTTTTGAATGCATGATATGAACAGTGCATATTTGAATTTGAATCTAGGGATGTTGATGTATAAGGAACAGGAATTTAGAGAATTATTACTACTTCTCTGAAATAAACAAAAATTTAATCCTTGAAGTAAAAGAAACAACAAAAGAAAAAATCATTATATAAATAAATAAATAATAATAAAAGGAAGGTCCAAGGCTCTGAGCATCAATGACTAGGGAGGTCAGACATGATTAAAAGCTCAAAGAGTTGTTTCCCTAGTCATATACTTGTGGTGTGATTGTGTCAAGTAATCCTTGAGACAGAACACTTAGAGTCGAGACCAAGTGCGTTTAACAGAGTATGCCAAAGGCTTTGAGCACCACTGTCTGGGAGTAACTGAAAGAAAAATCAAAACTCAAAGGGAGTTCCCCAATTAAGTGCTTGTGGTATTTTTGTGTCAAGTAACTCTTGAGAAAAAACATTTAAAGTCACGGCTAGGCTCAAGGTGCAAAGCACCAAAGAAAAATAAATTAAAGTAAATGTTGCTGTGTTCAAGGATTAAACTGAAATGTAAAGATCAGAGAATTCATAATATTATCCGGTTTCTAATTCCGAATGACAATGACATCCTTCTGATTCACAGGAGAGTGAAATGCCAAAACTATTCAGGATTACAGTTATAAACCCCACTATAAAAAGAGACATGAGCTTAATCAAACTCTCATTCTCATGCAAATTCACATCCTAAGCCTATATTAGTTTTGGTTGCTTGAGGACAAGCAACAGTTTAAGTTTGGTGTTGTGATGCGTGAGCATCTTGTCTATCTTTTCCTAGTGAATTTGCATCTAAATTGTTGAGTTTAATTAAGAATTAATTATATTTTAGCCAGTATGGATGCTATTTTGAGTTTTGTGCAATTTTATTTATTTTAGGTAGCATTCGAAGGGATTTGATGAAGTTTCTACAGAGAAAAAGAAGAAACCAAAGAGATGACCAGCGAAGACCGACGCGGATGCATGGCTTACGTGACCGCGTGGAATGGAGAAATCGCAATGACGCGATCGCGTGCTTGACGCGAACGCGTGGACTGGAATCTGCAAAAATGACGCGAGCGCGTGGATGACGCGGACGCGTCATATACGTGATCTGCAATAATACAGAAAATGCTGGGGGTGATTTCTGGGCTGTTTTGACCCACTTTCTAGCCCAGAAAACACAGATTAAAAGCTGTAGAATGGACAAAGCAAGTGGTCTCCACCCATCAATTGAAAATCTGTTAATTAATTCGAATTTAAATTCAAATCTTATCTTTTAGGAAAAGATATTATTTTTATTTTTATTTTTAGATAATTAGATTTTAAATTAATTAGGATTAGTTATAAAAAGGAGATGACATTACATTAGATTAGATTAGAGGGATTCCATTAGGGAATTCTATACAAATTTACATTCTATATTCCATGAGCAACTAAACCTCCACTGTTAAGGTTAGGAGCTCTGTTTATTTGTATGGATTGAGTTTATTACTTTTTCTATTTTAATTTATATTTTGGATTTATATTTAAGAATTGTTTTCATTCTTTATCTTATGAATTTGGGTGGAACGGAAGTATGACCCTCTTTCTATTTGAGTTCTTGTATAACTTGGAAAAGCTCTATACTTGAACAACAGCTTGAAAATATATTCTCCTAAATTCTAATTATCTGGATTTAACGGGATACGTGACATATAATTCTTTTATTCTTTGGGTAATTAGAGTTTTTGTGGCATGCAAACTGGAATTTGATCATGTACCCTTTAATTGGAATTAATTGACCAAGGAATTGGCAGTTAATGAATTTTAGAGGAGACTAGGAAGATCTAAGGAATTAGGGTCTAGTCACATATAGTTTGCCATAAATTAAATCCTACATAATTAAAATAGTTAGTAAGAAAAGTTAATCTGGAAAAATAGATAACTCTGAAGCCTTAACTGTTTATCCATATTTTATTCCCAAATTTATTAATTGTCTATACTTTTGATCTTTTGAATTCGAACTTAAACCTTTTAAACATCTCAAAATCAATTTCTGCTTGCCTAACTAAACCAATCAATCAATCATTGTTGCTTGATCCATCAATCCTCATGGGATCGACCCATACTCGCGAACACGTCACCTGCACCATACTCACCCCACGCGAAAGCGTGGATTCTTTGGCCCCCTAAATAGAAACAGAGAGCTGCGCCAAAACGATGCTGAAACTGTGCGTCTAGCACAAATTCCAGCGACGCGTTCGTGTGCTTCACGCGTCCGCGTCACCCATCTTTTCCCCAAATCACGCGATCGCGTGTTCCACGCGTTCGTGGGGATTTGCGATCACTAACCCCAAATCACGTGAACCCTAACCCATCGCATCCCAAACCCCAGCCACCCCCTCTCCTTCCTCCTTTGCAACTCTCTCCCCCCAGCCACCAACAACCACCAACCCCAGCCGCCAGACCACCGCGCTACCCCTACCAGCGACCACCAACCACTGCGCCGCTACCTTCGCCACCAAGCAACCCTTTCAGCGCCGCCACCCACAACATCCCCAAACACTCGCCCCTTCCACCCTCCCTCCCTTCCATTACCCTAGCCCACCCCTGCTCCACCGCCGCACCGCCGTGCTCCCTCCCAGCGCCGTAGCATCACCACCACCTTCCCTCTGCCCTATCCCTTGTTCATACACATACCAGGTTCCGCCGTATACCAATTTCTTTATCATTCCTAATTAGTTGTGTATTTATCCGAATTTGTTAAATTTAGGATAGTTAGAGATGCATGATCGTAATAGATTCTAGGTGGTTAGGTAGCTAGGATGTGGTTAGTGGATTTAGGTCTGATACTTGCGCCGTTCTTGTTACTTGTTTATCTATTCTGTAATTTTAATCTGCCTGTAATGCTCATCCTGTTCATATGCTATTTTTTTTATATTTGATGCTGTTGTTACACTATTCATTCATGTTCATGCTATTTGTGACTCCCTGCAGCACTTTTTATTCTCCTATGAACTGTTTTTTCTTGCTGTTTATTTCCCGGGAATATCTAATTTTAGCCGGAATGCTGCCCAATTTTCTGTAAATTGTTTTCCTATATTGAGTTTGGAAACTTGCTACTTTGCCTTACTTGGCTACCACCACACAAATTCATGACTGCACGGGCCAACATCCTTATTTCTTTTGATTCCCCGGTCCATAAATTACATTATTGATGATTTTATTTTCATTTGCATCTATTTGAATTATCATCAATTAAACTGAAATCTTTTCTTGAATATGAGTCACTTGTTCTTTAAATTTGTAAAATTTATTGTTAACTAAGAAATTATTATCATGCCACTTACTCTAACTTTCTTTTCGCTAACTCACTGCTTTCACTTTCTAACCTCCTTTTTACCTACTAACCTCTTAACTTGCTAACTTCTCCTTTTGCTTGACTACTTTAACTTTTTAACTCGGGCATGATCATTGTTTTTCTTAATTAACTTGAATTCTACTCATTATATATTTTGGATTGTCCTTTTTATATTCAGAACTTTTCATTCAAACACAATCCAAAGTGCACATATGTGTGACTCAATTCATGCTTCTCTTGCTCTGTTGCCATTCTGTGCTTATATTGCTATTTGCCTACCTGTTTTCTTGCTTTACTTCTTCAATTATATCCTAGAACTTCTACTTTTCAGGATGTTTGACCCTAAAGGCAAAGGAAAGGCTAAGGCCACTACAGGCAAAAGGAAACGAGGCGAAGCCTCTATGACCATCATTGATATTTTACATGATGATTCCTGGCGGGAGAAGAACTTTACCTCGCAGGAAAAGGCTAATCAATTGATCCCTGCAACAGACCCCATCAAGTTTGGTAAAAAATACAGTGAGCTCAAATATCCTATTTTTGCCACTTCCAGGAACTTCTACCTGGAATGAACTCTCAAAATTCCAGCAGAATTTCAGCAGTACACTTCTGAACAGATTAAACAAAGAGGCTAGTTCTTCCTGGAAAGGAACTTGACAGAGGTAAATGCTTCCTAGGTCAGAGAATTCTACTGTAACTACTTCAAAACTTCCCTAGATGCAGTGCACCTCAGTGGGAAGCAAATTTTGATTACTGAGGAAGCCATTGAAGACATCCTCCAGCTCCCACCTAAGACAGATTAGCTTGACGGTTACCAAAGGGCTGAAGAGGATATGAGATTTATGAGATTTGACTGGGACGCAGTCAAGCAGAAAGTCACCCTTGATCCTACTGCTCCATGGGTCATGGGAAAGAATCCACTGGCATCCAAGGGAATCAGGCTCCAGTATTTGAATGATGAGGCCTGGCTCTGGCAACAAATTCTGAGTAATTACATCATGCCGAGCACTCATGAGACGGAGGTGCCAGCTGCCATGATTACCCTCATCTGGTGTGTGATGCAGGGTTGATGATTAGACTTTTGTGTGGTTTAGAAATTCACTAATGAATTCTCATTGTAAAGTATAGTTTCTAAACCAACAACAGTCCTTTCATACAAAAAGTTGTTTGTCAATAAAACAAACCCCTAAATTTATAAACCGAAGTATTGGAACCTCGGGTCGTTCTACCTAGGAATTACAATAAAGTGTCTTGTTATTGGTTATGAGTTATTTTGGGGTTTTTGAGATTTTAGACAAGAATTATAAATGGCAAGGAAAATAAACTAACAACTAACAAAGCTCTTGGCAAGATATGAGAATTAGAAGTCCTATCCTAGTTATCCTCCTCAATTGTGACAACAAATTGTCCATTGCTCCCACTTAGTTAACCTCTAACAATGGGGGAAAGTCAAGCGGATGAATAAATTTGATTCCTCAAGTCCTAATCAACTCCTAAAGGAAAAACTAGCTTTAGAGGCATTCAAATCAATTAGCAACTTCTAATTATCAATCAACGAAGGAATTAGATAACTCAAGAGTCACTAATTACTCAACCAAGGCCAAGAGGAACGAAACCTACACTAAAACCCAACCAAGCATTTCATCAAACACTTGGAAGGTACAAATAACAAGAATAGAATCAAACAACAATTATTGAAAAGAATTAACAACAACAATTAAAAGAACACACTTATTATGAATTACCTTGATTGAATTGAAAGAGAGTAGGAGAAACAAAAGTAGATCTACAACAAAACACAAGAACAACATAAAAGAGATTACAACAAAAGAATGGAAGAAGAATGAATGTAACTACAAGGAATTGAGAAGTAGAAGTAGAAGAAAGAATGAATGAAAATCTAGATCTAAGAACTAAACCTAATCCTAATCCTAATCATAGAGAGAAGTGAGAGCTTCTCTCTCTAAAACTAACTCTAAACTAATCCTAATGAGTGTGAATGAATCTAAGTGAGTGAATCCCCCTTTTCTCTTCTATCCTTGGCTTTAAATAGCATCTTTGGCGCCAAAGTTGGTTGGGATTGGGCCCCACAACCCTTCTGAATTTTCTGGCCATGTTTTCATTAAAAAATCATAAACCAGCACCAACGCGTATGCGCAAAGCACGCGTACGCAACCATGGGGTGATTCGCAAGGTGCGTGTAAGCGCCTTGTGAGCGCGCGCGTCCATGGGCGAGTTCAACTCATTGGCTTTTCATGATCTTCTCCACTTTGCATGCTTTCCTCTTCACTCCTTTGATCTATTCCTAGCCTTTTCAATCTGAAATCACTAATAAACACATCAAGGCATCTAGTGGAATCAAAGGGAGATTAAAATCATCAAGTTAAAGGCCTAAAAAGCATGTTTTCACATCTAAGCACAAATAAGGAGACAATCACAAAATCATGCTAATTCATTGAATAAATGTGGGTAAAAGGTGATAAAATCCCTTAAAATCAATACAAGATAAACCCTACAAATGGAGTTTATCAAGGGTAAGGACCTTTATCTACCCCGCTTCATCTGGTACTACATGGCTGGGGTCCACATCCGGGGCACCCTCCTTTCCCCTATCTGATTACTCTGCTTGGCCGCCGAGCTGACGTACCCTGGCTGCTCGATGATGAGAAGCCACCTGCTGCAGAGTGCCGAAAGATTATCCCTCACAACAGGTAGTTCCTCGCCTTGGGTTACCGGCCGACTTTCCTCACTGAATCTGCTGATGTGCCCACATCTTCAGCTGCCCCTTCCGCTTCAGCCGCTCCTTCAGCATCCCCTGCTGCAGCCCCATCCACTGCAGCTCCACCTGCTCTTGAGCTTATCTGTCATCTGGTGCACCACCTCTTTGACCACATGGATCAGATGGATCGCCGCTACAGGCGCCATTATGAGAGGCCTGACGTCGCCATAAGCGACGCTATGAGCACCTCAAGCTCTGATCCGGTGGCGACATCCCCTCTTAGCCCGATGAAGAGAGAACTTTTACATGGTCTAGAATTCAGAATAAATTCCCATTGCAAGTATAGTTTCTAAACCAACAAAAGTCCTTTCTTACAAACGTTTTGGTTATCACAAGTAACAAACCCAATAAAATTTATAAACCAAAGTATTCAAATCTCGGGTCGTCTTCTCAAGGAATTACAGGGAAGTATGATTTATTATTGGTTATGGAAAATAGTGTTTGGGTTCGAAAAGGTTTTGGATGAGAGAAATGGTTTGCAGAAATTAATAAATTAATAATGAAGAAATCTCTTGGCAAGGTATGAAAACTGGAAGTCATATCCTAGTTATCCTCCTCAATTGTGACAACAAATTGTCCATTGCTCCCACTTAGTTAACCTTTAACCATGGGGGAAATTCAAGTGGATGAATCAATTTGATTCCTCAAATCCTAATCAACTCCTAAAGGAAAAACTAGCTTTAGAGGCATTCAAATCAATTAGCAACTTCTAATTATCAATCAACAAAGGAATTAGATAACTCAAGAGTCACTAATTACTCAACCAAGGCCAAGAGGAACAAAACCTACACTAAAACCCAACCAAGCATTTCATCAAACACTTGGAAGGTACAAAAGAAAAGCATAGTAAATTGATAACAAGAATAGAATCAAACAACAATTATTGAAAAGAATTAACAACAACAATTAAAAGAACACACTTATTATGAATTACCTTGATTGAATTGAAAGAGAGTAAGAGAAACAAAAGTTGATCTACAACAAAACACAAGAACAACATAAAAGAGATTACAACAAAAGAATGGAAGAAGAATGAATGTAACTACAAGGAATTGAGAAGTAGAAGTAGAAGAAAGAATGAATGAGAATCTAGATCTAAGAACTAAACCTAATTCTAATCCTAATCCTAGAGAGAAGTGAGAGCTTCTCTCTCTAAAACTAACTCTAAACTAATCCTAATGAGTGTGAATGAATCTAAGTGAGTGAATCCCCTTATGACATTTATTCAATGGAACTAAACTATGTGTAACCTATCTAAATGCAACTATCTAAATGAATACAATTGCTTGGTCAAAATAAATCAATTTCCAAGAAGCATATATGCACAAGGGCTAAGGACTAGCAAGTCTAATCCACAATTGAATTGAGTTATTAAATATTTTTTTCAAACTTGCATGAAGAGATGATTGTAGGTGAAAACATGAAGTTGAGCATCAAACCCTCATCGGATGTGTTTGCACTCTATTCGCTCAAGTGTTTAGGGTTGATGCACTCAATTCTCTCCTAATCATGCTTTCCAAGATTTGTTCTTCTTCTAGCAATCGACATTTATCTCATGCATGCATACAAGTATAATGAGGTATTTTCTTTAGGTTGTAATGGGGCTAGGGTCAAGGTAAAGATGCATATATGGTTAAGTGAGCTTGGAATTTGAATCTTTGATAAGCTTAAACTTTCCACCTAACCTATGACATCCTATACAATTTTAAAGCTAACCTAACTACCCATTTTTCTCACTTTTTCACATACTCATGCATTTTCTTTTCATTTCACAACAATTATGCATAGATCCTTATTGAACTTTGCTTTGGGGCATTTTGTCCCCTTTTTATTCCTTTCTTTTTCTTTGTTTCTTTCTTTTTCTATTTTTTATTTTCTTTTCCATATTATTTTTCTTTTTCTTTTCTTTTTCTTTTGTTTTTCTTTTCTCATTTTTTTCTCAAATTATATACAAGAACATCAATGCATAAGGTCTATACATTTTATCAATACATGAGCATGTACCCAATTCCCAATAATTTCAATAAAAATACAAAACTACCCTTTTATTCTCCCAATGTCCCAAGATTCCCACACTTGAATGATACTCACACACACTAGCCTAAACTAATCAAAGATCCAAATTAAGGACATTTATTGTTTTTCGCTTTAGGGCTTGTAATGTGCTAAATTAAAGAACAAAGTGGGTTAATTGTAGGCTCAAATTGGCTAACAATGGAAGATAAAATGTAGGCTATTTGGATAAGTGAGCTAATAAAATGATGGCCTCAATCATATAAATGCATGAATACACAAAATAATGGACATAAAGAATCAAACAAATCAAAGATTACAATCATAGAAAGAGAATAATGCACACAAGAAGGAAAATAAGTGGTTCTAAGATGTAACAACACCATTAGGCTCAAATCTTACTTGCTTGTGTTCTTAGCTCAAAACATGATCCATAATATATATAATTCAAGCAAGTTCTATGAAAAGTTTTTACTCAAATCAATTGAGATGCCCTATAGATAGAAATTTTGAAAATTTTCATTATTTTGACTAAGCTTATTTTGTATACATATGCAAAAGTAGAAAAATGAAAGTAAAAATCCTAAAAACCTAAAATGAAATGCAAAATGTTGGAATTAGAAACTTGTCACCCAAAATCACCGATTGGTCGGACGACCTCCCCACACTTAAAAGTTTGCACCGTTTTCGGTGCACTCAAAGATGAGCAAGGGGCACGGCGACGCTCCGGATTGCTACCTTCAGCTGGTAGGTCAACCTATACTGCATGTTCTTAGTCTTGCTTCCGTTATTGCTTGTGGTGCATTATTCGTGAAAAATAGAAAACAACACCATAAGATAAGAAGGGACAAAAGCAAGGAAGCATAATTGTTGGAATGAGGAAATGATCACTAGAATGAGGTGAGTGGATTAGTGTGACATTAAGAAATATTAGGTATGTGAATTCTAAATTGCGTGGTTTAGAACACACATTAGCATAAAAGTCATGTCACAAAAGAAGCATGCACATCACTTTTCCTAGTGTGCTTGAGATGCTTTAAGTAAGCTTGTAAGGTAAAACAAGCATTAAATAAGCATGAGAGCATTCAAGCTAAAAGCATATGGATGCATATGATCATGAAATACATGGCATTAAGGTAAATGCTCAACATCCATCAAGAAATTGCCCACTCAAAGAGAGAGTTCAAATCACATGGTTGCTAGCTACAACATGCAATTCAAAAGAGTCACAAGCTCGAAGGCAATTCTCATCACTTGGTATTTTTCAAAAGGTAAGCATGAAAAATTCAAAACCAAGTAGCAAAATATAACCTCAACAATAGAATCCAACAAGGATTATAAACATAATGATGTTAAGAAAACATCCCCTTTTAAATACTCAGCAGCAATTAATGGTAAACAAGAATATCAATCCAACACTTACAATGAAAAAAAAGAAAATGAAATGAAAACTAATAAAAACTAACTAATCAACTAACTAACTAACTAATTAGTTAACTAAAATAAATGGTTATCAATGGTGTTTGGAAGTGTTGGATGAGGGGTAGAAGGAAGGGAGAAGAAAGGAGAAGGAAAGGAATGGAAAGAAGAGAAGAAAAGAAATGTGGTGAAGGAAGGGAATCCGCGCGTACGCACGCATAGTGCGCGCGCGCGGACGGTGGTGCAATGGATACGACGTGTACGTATACAGAGTGTGTCCGCATTGATGGATTATTCTGAGAGTGGCGCATATGCGCGTGTGGGTTTATGCCAAAGGCACAACGTTGGCACAGCGTGGGCATAACTCTCTGGAAAATGTAACAGGAGGGCAGGTGGCACTATCGGCGCGCGCGCGCACGGTGCATATGCGCGCATTGTGCAAATAGGATCAAGGACGCGTACGTGCCAGGTGCGCGCACGCGTGGATTGGTTTGTGCCTTAGGCCCAATGTTCGCACAATGCAGGCCCAACTCTCGGGTTTTTGGATGGAAGGTGGAAGTTCTCAAGCTACGCGTGTGCGTCATGTGCGTGGCCGCGTGGGTAGGTGTGATGCATGAAAACTTTTCTCTCAACAAATTTTCCTTCGGCAAGTATACCGAATTGTCGTCAAGTAAAACTCACAATAGAATAGGGTCGAATCCCACAGGGATTGATTGGTCAAGCAACTTTAGTTAGAAGAATATGCTAGTTGAGCTAAACAGAATTGAGATTGAGATGTAGGAATTTAAATGACTAGAAAGTAAATAACAGAAATTAAAGTGCAGAATCTTAAATGGGGAGTTGGGATAATGAGCAGGAAATTAAATGGCAGAAAGTAAATAGAATGGGTAAGATCAGAAATGGGGAGATCATTGGGTTTAGGAGATGTTGCATTCTCCGGATCAAGTTCATTCTCATCTCTTCTCAATCAATGCATTCATTAATCTCCTTGGCCATCTTAAGTGATTGGATCCCAATTTCTTGGCAATCCAATCTCTCTAAGCTTGAACAATTGCCCAATTTCTTGATTTAATTGCTCATGGGAAGAGATGAAAGTGTGGTCACTGATTATACCACATGTATTTCCAAATCAAAGTGTTGGGAGGATTAAATGTCACAATATCCATCCAAACCCCAATTTGGTCCAACATGAGAAAGCATTTCTAGCATGATTTCCTCATCCCTTTTCCAAGGTTCAAAGGAGATCCAATTATGGAGAGTTTCTTTTCCAAGACAACTAACCAATTGAATTAAGATCGAAAGCTTTCTAGTAAGATCAAGAGAAAAGAAAGAAGAAGAAGAATGACTGGACCTTGAGTTGAAGCAATTCTCATCTTTAGTGATCCCAGCTTGCAGAGAAATATGAATTAGGCTTGGGCATCTAGTGAGATTAACGTTGGGTAATATTTGAGTGCGAGAACGTTAGTGGCATTCACTTTTTCCACTAACATTCCACCCTTATATACCCACGTTAGTTCAAACGTTAGTAATCTTAACGTGAACACTAACGTTTCTTACTCAATCCTTGGCCAACGTTAATGGGACTCACTTTTCCCATTAACGTTGGCTTGTGCCCCTTTTCGCAAACGTTAATGGGAATCACTTTTCCCATTAACGTTGCTTGCCTCTTGCCCTTACGTTAGATCTCACGTTAGCTTGGCTAACGTAGCTCTTAACGTGGGTCTCTATCACCTTCGAGAGGGTTAGTGACACTCACCTTTGTCACTAACGCTCCAATTGCCTTAAGTCCCTATGTTAGAACCCACGTTAACTAAGTTAACGTGGCTCTTAACGTAGTAATGAAGCCATCTCCCAACGTTAGTGACAAAAGTAAGTGTCAGTAACGTTGGTTCTTTGAACCCAACTCCACGTTAACTTTCACGTTAACAATCTTAACGTGAGAGTTAACGTAGGCAATGCTA
>NC_029775.3:66058536-66072693 GCF_000817695.3 Arachis duranensis
CCAACGTTAGTGGTGTTCACTTTTACTACTATCGTTGAGGAGAAACGTTATTAGAGTTCATGTTTCTCGTTAACGTGGAGTCCTCTTTTTCTTCTACGTTAAGTACCACGTTAACTTAGTTAACGTGGCTCTTAACGTAAGCTATGAATGGCTTCGCAGGCGTTATTGGTGATCACTTTTCTCATTAACGTTGCAAGCTCTTTGCCATCCCAAGTTTGTAATCACGTTAACTAAGTTAACGTGAATGCTAACGTGGTTCTTCCATGCTTCATTTGTCCTGAAATCAAGCAATTAAAGTGCATCAAAGCTCTAGCCAAAGTCATGAGATTATGCATCATCAAGTTATCATGCAATTCTGGCAAAAAATCTCATGAAATCATGCAAAATTCACGAGTTGCTTAAATGAAGGTGTAAGTATATTTTCACCCAAAACTTGCCTTATTCACTAGGAAAATGCATGAAACTACCCTAAAATAGTAAAGAAAAGGTCAGTGAAACTGGCCTAAATGCCCTGGCATCACGGAGCTCCCTTGGTCTACCAACGTTCGGTGGAGATTAGCATTGGAGAGTATGACGGTAATAACCATGGGATCATCATGCTCTGGGAGGATGCCTGTTTTATCTTCTTGGGTAAAGGTAATAGTGGGGAGGTCGGGTGGCCTATCCCCTTCTCCGACATTATATACATTTTATGCATAGCAACTTAGGTTCTTTCCTTTTAGGTTTTAAGCCTTTATCAAATCCCTAGTCACTCTCTTGATTGCATCCCTTGAGGCTTCTTTCTTATTGATCCTTCTCTTCTTTTTTTCAAAGTTTATTTTTCTTTTTGCTAGGTGCTTTGTAAGAGGGCGACTCTTTATGATAAGCTTTCAGCCAACACTCCCAAACCAGTTGGTTTTAATGGATTAGTTAATCCAAGTTACCAAGTGATAAGGCACCCCTAAGAGCTTATTCATCCAAGTATATCCCTTGTACATAAACACCACAAACACATGCCTCAATTTTGAAACCCTTGGTGCCTAGCATTGTTTCTTATTGTGTTCTTTTTCTTATTTTCACTTGTATTACTCTTTTTCTTTTCTTGTTGGGATCTTATTGTTTAGCTAGCCTCAAAGAATGTGTCTCAAACATAGGACTTAGGATGGATAGTTGCTTTCTTTCCTTTCTTGGTGAACCAACTTAGCTTACTAATCAACCTACCACAAACATTCAGAATGCTCTTAATGCACTTCACGAAATGACTCCACTCTTGTTCTTCCTATAACATTTTCTTTTTTTGATTAACTTAAAGAGACAAGCATGCAAGTAAGAAAGATGAAAGTGAGCATTCAAGACATTATGTTAGCACACTAGGATGTGAATAAGGAAGAACAAGTACAATATGCAGGTTTCATTCAATCAATTTTTACTTAGAGTTCGGTATTTCGAGATGGTTTGATACAACCTCATGATATCTTCCTTGGCGTTATCGTCCTAGCAATCACGTCTTTGTCTGTTTCCTTGGATAATGAGGTATGCTCATCCCCTGGGGTTGATTGGAATCCTGTAACACTATTGAAAGTTGCTTGTTCTCTAAGCACTTGGAAAAGAGTTAGCATGCATGTGTATGTGTGAGCTTCTGAGCTTAGCTTGGTGTGTGAACACCAAACTTAGTTCCTTGCTTACCTTGACAAATTGGATGTATGCAATAACTTTGTGTGCTTTTTATTCTGAAACACTATGAGTTAAAAAAGACAATTTATGTATTAGAGGCTAAGCCTCTGTCAAATGAGTTCTCTAATTGCTAGAGCAATGCTTCATCATTAAGGGCTGCAATGCACTCTTAGGCTGAGGTTTTGGTGGGACACCAAACTTAGAGCCCTATATTCACTCTTGTATTGTGTTTGGTGTGTAACACCAAACTTAGCTCTTCACACTATAGAGAACCCACTTTGACATTTTTATCAAAAGACCTATGAAAAGAAAATTACCTCAGGTTGGGTTGCCTCTCAACAAAGTGCTTTTTTAGTGTCTCTAGCTCGACGATTCCTTCCTCAGTTGAGGTTGTACTTTTGTTTGGGGGTCTCCCCCATAATGCCCAAGTAGTGTTTGAGTCTTTGCCCATTCATCGTGAACCTTCTCCTTGAGTTTTCTTCCATTATTTCTATGTGTCCATAAGGTGAGACTTTTGTGACTAGAAAGGGTCCCGACCATCTTGATTTGAGTTTCCCAGGAAAGAGTTTCAGTCTAGAGTTGTAAAGAAGCACATGTTGCCCTTCTTCGAAACTTTTGGGTACCAAGTTGAGATCATGTCTCCTTTTTGCTTTTTCTTTGTAAATCTTGGTATTTTCATAGGCTTGATACCTAAATTCTTCCAATTCTTGAAGCTGTAGGACCCTTTTTTCACCAGCAGCAGTGCTATCTAAATTCAGTGTTTTAAGAGCCCAGGAGGCCTTGTGCTGCAACTCTAATGGCAAGTGACAAGCCTTACCATACACCAGTTGATATGGGGACATTCCAATTGGTGTTTTGAAGGCTGTCCTGTATGCCTAAAGAGCATCATCTAGTCTCTTTGCCCAAACTTTTCTTGATATCCCCATAGTCTTCTCTAGAATCCTTTTCAACTCTCGGTTGGATATCTCTGTTTGCCCACTTGTCTGTGGATGATAAGGTGTGGCAACCTTATGCTTCACCCCATATCACAGGAGTAAGGCTTCCAATGGTCTATTGCAGAAATGGCTTCCTCTGTCGCTAATGAGAGCTTGTGGGACTCCAAACCTGGTAAAGATATTCTTTCGAAGGAAGTTTATAACTACCTTGTTGTCATTAGCTGGGGTTGCCACTGCCTCTACCCACTTAGATACATAGTCCACTGCCACCAAGATAAACCTGTTTGAATATGAGGGTGGGAATGGTCCCATGAAATCGATTCCCCACACATCAAACAGTTCAAGTTCTAGAATATATTGCTGTGGCATTTCATTTCTTTTGGGCAGGTTCCCAGCCCTTTGGCATTCGTTGTAGCTTTTCACCAATTTCTTGGCATCATTGAAAATAGTGGGCCAAAAGAACCCACATTGCAGTACCTTTGCGGCAGTTCTTTCTCCTCCAAAGTGACCTCATAACTAGCACTATGGCAACCCCACAGGACCTTTCGTCCCTTTTCTTCTGAGATGCACCTCCTAAGGATTCCATCTGAGCATTTCTTAAAGAGATAGGGTTCATCCCATATGAAATACTTGGCATCATTGATGAGTTTCCTCCTTTAATATTTGTTGATTCCAGGAGGTAAGTCACCGGCTGCTTTAAAATTGGCAATATCTACAAACTAAGGTGCTTTATGAATCATCATTAGCTGCTCATCTGGAAAAAATTCATTTACACTTGTATCATGGGCATCACTCTTCTCACAAGGGATTCTGGATAAATGATCTGCCACTTTGTTTTCCACACCCTTTTTGTCTCTAATCTCAATGTTGAACTCCTGCAACAATAAAATCCATCTGATTAGTCTTGGTTTTGACTCTTGTTTAGCAAATAGATATTTGAGTGCTGTGTGATCAGTGAAAACAATAACTTTAGAGCCAATAAGATATGATCTAAATTTGTCAAATGCAAACACTATTGCCAGCAATTCCTTTTCAGTAGTAGTATAATTCCTTTGAGTATCATTAAGGACCTTGCTGGTATAGTATATGACATTCACCAAATTTTCTTTTCTCTACCCCAACACTGCCCCAACTGCAAAATCAGATGCATCACACATCAGTTCGAATGGTAAATTCCAATCAGGTGGGGTGATAATGGGAGCTGAGGATAGCCTCTTTTTCAAGTTTTCAAATGCTAGCATGCATTTTTCATCAAAAATAAATGGTGTATCAGACATTAGGAGATTGCTTAAGGGCTTAGCTATCTTTGAAAAATCTTTAATAAATCTTCTGTAGAAGCCAGCATGTCCCAAAAAGCTCCTAATTGCCTTGACATCACTTGGTAGAGGTAAATTTTCAATTAGCTCCACCTTAGCTCTGTCTACCTCAATGCCTTGATTAGAAACCTTATGGCCAAGAAATATTCCCTCTGTCACCATGAAATGACATTTTTCCCAGTTCAAGACTAAATTGGTTTCTTGACATCTTTTCAATACCAAGGCAAGATGGTTTAGGCAAGTGGGGAAGGAATCTCCAAATACGGAGAAGTCCTCCATGAAAACTTCAATGAACTTATCTATCATGTCTGAAAAGATGGAGAGCATGCAGCGTTGAAAATTTGCAGGCGCATTACATAGCCCAAACGGCATGCGCCTGTAAGCAAACACTCCATATGGGCAGGTGAAGGATGTTTTCTCTTGGTCTCTTGGATCAACCACTATTTGGTTATATCCTGAATAACCATCTAGAAAAAAATAATATGCATGTCCCGCAAGTCTTTCCAGCATTTGATCCATGAAGGGAAGTGGGAAATGATCCTTTCTTGTGGCTTCATTAAGCTTCCTGTAGTCAATACACATTCTCCAGCCTGTGATGGTTCTTGTAGGTATTAGCTCACTCCTTTCGTTGGGTACCACAGTGATTCCTCCTTTCTTGGGAACTACTTGAACTGGACTGACCCACTGGCTATCTGAAATTGGATAGATTACTCATCCCTGCCACAACTTCATAACTTCTTTCTGTACCACTTCTTTCATTGCTGGATTTAACCTTCTTTGTTGCTGAATGGAAGGTTTGGCACCTTCTTCCAGGAGTATCTTATGCATGCATATGGCTGAACTGATTCCTTTCAGGTCAGCAAGTTTCCATCCTATGGCATCCTTATGTTTTTGTAAGACTTGAAGCAACTCTTTTTCCTGTTCTTGGCTGAGGGCTGAATTTATGATCACTGGATAACTTTTGTTCTCTCCCAAGTAAGCATACTTGAGAGTGGTTGGCAGTGTTTTAAGCTCCAGTTTGGGTACTTCTTTTCTTCCCTCCTTTTCTTCTAGTATCCCTTGAACATGTGTTTTAGCAGCTGCAGCTTCTTCGCTTGCTGCTAATTCCTCTTCTGTTGATGCTTCAAATTCTTCTTCGAGCATTTCTTGTATCAAAGCCTCTACGGAATCCAACCTCATACATTCTCCCAATGAGTTGTGTGGGTAGCTCATGGCCTTAAAAACATTGAATGTCAATTTCTCATCATGTAGTCTAAGGACAAGTTCACCCTTTTGGACATCAATAAGGGCTCCGGTAGTGGCCAAGAATGGCCTTCCCAGAATGATGGAAGTATTAGCTGCTTCCTCCATGTCTAATACCACAAAATCCGCTGGAAAGATGAAATCCCCCACCTTCACTAACAAATCTTCTACTATCCCATGGGGAAACTTGAATGATCTGTCTGCCAGTTGTAACGCCATTCATGTTGGTTTAGCTTCCTCAATCTTCATTTCTTTCATCATTTCTAGAGAGATTAGATTTATGCTGGCTCCTAGATCACATAAAGCCTTTTCTACAGTGGTTTCCCCAATGATACAAGGGATTTGGAAGCTTCCAGGGTCCTTCAATTTCTGGGGCAATTTGTGTTGGATGATGGCACTGCATTCCTCTGTGAGTACTACAGTCTCATTGTTCTTCCAACTTCTCTTTTTGGCCATTAACTCCTTCAAGAACTTGGCATAGATCGGCATTTGCTCTATTGCCTCAGCAAAGGGTATGTTTATTTGTAATTTCTTGAAGATTTCCAGGAATCTTGAGAATTGGTTGTTGGTGGACGAAATTGTGATCATCAATGTTGTATTCTTTGTTGTTGTATGAAATAATTATAATAGCTCTTTGCTATGTGTGGACACAACTCCGTTCACCTAACCAGCAAGTGTACTGGGTCGTCCAAGTAATAAACCTTACGTGAGTAAGAGTCGATCCCACAGAGATTGTTGGTATGAAGCAAGCTATGGTCATCTTGTAAATCTCAGTTAGGCGGATTATAATTGATTATGGATTTTCGAATAATAATAAATAATAAGCAGGAAATAAAGATAAATAACATAGGATAGAAATACTTATGTAAATTAATGGTGGGAATTTCAGATAAGCGTATGGAGATACTGTGCCCTTTCTTTTTCTACTTTCCTACTTCTTCCTTCAATCCTTCTTACTCCTTTCCAAGGCAAGCTGTATGTAGGGCATCACCGTTGTCAATGGCTACATCCCATCCTCTCAGTGAAAAAGGTCAAAATGCTCTGTCACAGCACGGCTAATCATCTGTCGGTTCTCAATCAGGTTAGAGTAGAATCCCTTGATTCTTTTGCGTCTGTCACTAACGCCTAGCCTTCAGGAGTTTGAAGCTCGTCACAGTCATTCAATTTCGGAATCCTACTCGGAATACCACAGACAAGGTTAGACCATCCAGATTCCCATGAATGCCGCCATCAATTCTAGCTTATACCACGAAGATTCTGATTAAGGAATCTAAGAGATATGCGCCCGGCCTAAGGTAGAACGGAAGTGGTTGTCAATAACATGCGTTCATAGGTGAGAATGATGATGAGTGTCACGGATCATCACATTCATCAAGTTGAAGTGCAACGAATATCTTAGAATAGGAATAACGAGAATTGAATAGAAAATAATAGTAATTGCATTAAAACTTGAGGCACAGCAGAGCTCCACACCCTTAATCTATGGTGTGTAGAAACTCCACCGTTGAAAATACATAAGTGAAAGGTCCAGGCATGGCCGAATGGCCAGCCCCTAAAACGTGATCAATAGTCTCCTAAGATGAAGAATAAAACAAAACTGAGACCAAAGATGTCTAGTACAATAGTAAATTATCCTATTTATACTAGACTAGCTACTAGGGTTTACATGAGTAAGTAATTGATGCATAAATTCACTTCCGGGGCCCACTTGGTGTGTGTTTGGGATGAGCTTGATCTATCCACGAGCTGAGGCTTCTTTTGGAGTTGAACGCCAAGTTGTAACGTGTTTTGGGCGTTCAACTCCGGGTCATGACGTGTTTCTGGCGTTTTACTCCAGACAGCAACATAGAACTGGCGTTGAGCGCCAGTTTACGTTGTCAATTCCCGAATAAAGTATGGACTATTATATATTGCTGGAAAGCTCTGAATGTCTACTTTTCAACGCCATTGAGAGTGCACCATCTGGAGTGCAGGGAGGTCAGATTCCAACAGCATCAGCAGTCCTTTGTCAGCCTCCTATCAGAATTTTGCTCAAGTCCCTCAATTTCAGCCAGAAATTACCTGAAATCACAGAAAAACACACAAACTCATAGTAAAGTCTAGAAATGTGAATTTAGCATAAAAACTAATGAAAACATCCCTAAAAGTAGCTTGAACTTACTAAAACTACCTAAAAACGATGCCAAAAAGCGTATAAATTATCCGCTCATCACAACACCAAACATAAATTGTTGCTTGTCCCCAAGCAACTGAAAATCAAATAGGATAAAAGAAGAGAATATACTATAAATCTCAGAATATCAATGAATATTAATTATAATTAGATGAGCGGGACTTGTAGCTTTTTGCTTCTGAACAGTTTTGGCATCTCACTTTTTCCTTTGAAGTTTAGAATGATTGGCTTCTCTAGGAACCTAGAATTTCGGATAGTGTTATTGACTTTCCTAGTTAAGTATGTTGATTCTTGAACACAGCTACTTATGAGTCCTGGCCGTGGCCCTAAGCACTTTGTTTTCCAGTATTACCACCGGATACATAAATGCCACAGACACATGACTGGGTGAACCTTTTCAGATTGTGACTCAGCTTTGCTAGAGTCCCCAGTTAGAGGTTTTTAGAGCTCTTAAGCACACTCTTTTTGCTTTGGATCACGACTTTAACCACTCAGTCTCAAGCTTTTCACTTGGACCTGCATGCCACAAGCACATGGTTAGGGACAGCTTTGATTTAGTCGCTTAAGCCTGGATTTTATTTCCTTGGGCCCTCCTATCCATTGATGCTCAAAGCCTTGGATCCTTGTTACCCTTGCCTTTTGGTTTTAAGGGCTATTGGCTTTTTCTGCTTGCTTTTTTTTCGCCATTTTCTTCTCTTTTTTTTTTTCGCAAGCTTCTTCTTTTTCACTGCTTTTTCTTGCTTCAAGAATCAATTTCATGATTTTTCTGATTATCAATAACATTTCTCTTTGTTCATCATTCTTTCAAGAGCCAACAGTTTTAACATTCATAAACAACAAGATCAAAAATATGCAATATTTAAGCATTCATTCAGAAAACAAAAAGTATTATCACCACATCAATATAATTAAATTAAATTCAAGGATAAATTCGAAACTCATGTACTTCTTGTTCTTTTGAATTAAAACATTTTTCATTTAAGAGTGGTGAAGGATTAATGGAATTATTCATAATTTTAAGACATAGTTACGAACTACTAATGATCATGAAGTAGAGACACAAAACATAGATGAACATATAATATAAAAACCGAAAAGCAGAAGAAAATAAGAACAAGGAATGAATCCACCTTAGTGGCGTCTTCTTCTTGAAGGACCAACAATGTCCTTAAGCTCTTCTATGTCCCTTCCTTGCCTTTGTTGCTCCTCCCTCATTGCTCTTTGGTCTTCTCTTATTTCATGGAGAATGATGGAGTGCTCATGATGTTCCACCCTTAATTGTTCCACATTGTGGCTCAAATCTTCTAAGGAGGTGTTGTGTTACTCCCAATAGTTGTTGGGAGGAAAGTGCATCCCTTGAGGCATCTCAGGGATTTCTTGATGATGAGCTTCCTCATGCATCTCTTGAAATACGTGGAGGGTCTCTCTTGCTTGCTCCATCCTCTTCTTGGTGATGGGCTTATCCTCTTCAATGAGGATGTATCCTTCTATGATAACTCCAGTTGAGTAACGTAGATGGCAAATAAGATGAGGAAAGGCTACCCTTGACATGGTGGAGGACTTATCGGCTATTTTGTAGATTTCATGGGAGATGACTTCATGAACTTCTACTTCCTCTCCAATCATGATGATATGAACCTTGATGGCCCGATCCACAGTAACTTCAGATCGGTTGCTAGTGGGAATGATGGAGCGTTGAATGAATTCCAACCATCCTCTAGCTATAGGCTTGAGGTCCAGTCTTCTCAGTTGAACTGGCTTGCCTTTGGATCCCTTTTCCATTGAGCTCCTTCCACACATATGTCCATAAGAACTTGGTCCAACATTTGATTAAAGTTGACCCTTCAAGTGTAGGGGCGTTCATCTCCTTGCATCTTGGGCAAGTGGAATGCCAACCTCACATTTTTCGGACTAAAATCTAAGTATTTCCCCCGAACCATTGTGAAATAATTCTTTGGGCTCGAATTCACACATTGATCATGGTTCCTAGTGATCCATGCATTGGCATAGAACTCTTGAACCATTAAGATTCTGACTTGTTGCATGGGGTTGGTTAGGACTTCCCAACTTCTATTTTGGATTTCATGTCGGATCTCCGGATACTCATTTTTCTTGAGTTTGAAAGGGAGCTCAGTGATCACTTTCTTCTTTGCCACAACATCATAGAAGTGGTCTTGATGGCTTTTGGAGATGAATCTTTCCATCTCCCATGACTCGGAGGTGGAAGCTTTTGTCTTCCCTTTTCCTTGTCTAGAGGATTCTCCGGCCTTAGGTGCCATTGATAGCAATGGAAGAACGAAAAGATTATGCTTTGACCACACCAAACTTAAAATATTGCTCGCCCTCAAGCAAGAGAAGAAAGAAAAAGAAGAAGAAGAAGAAGAAAATATGGAGGAGAGTGAGGGAAGGTGTTTCGGTCAAGGGGTAGAAGAGGGGGTTTGTGTTGTGTGAAAATGAAGTAGAATGGAAGGGTATATATAGGGAGGGGAGTGGGTGTAGTTTCGGTCATATAGGGTGGGTTTGGGTGGGAAAGATTTTTGAATTTTTTTTTGGTAGGTGGGGTTTATGGGGAAGAATGGATGGATGTGAGTGGTGAAGGGGGTAATTCGAAAGAGAGATTGAAGTTGTTGGGAAGTGTGTTTATGGGGAGGAGAGAATGAATAGTGAGAAGAGGGGAGAATATGTTAGGTGGAGATCCTGTGGGGTCTACGGATCCTGAGGTGTCAAGGATTTACATCCCTGCACCAATTAGGCATGTAAAATGCCTTTGCACACCATTCTGGCGTTTAAACGCCGAAGTGATGCACACTCTGGGCGTTCAACGCCCATGTGCAGCATGTTTCTGGCGTTGAACGCCAGTTCCATGCTTGTTACTGGCGTTCAGCGCCAGCTTTCCTCAAGGCACATTCCTAGCGTTCAAACGCCATGATGTTGCTTGTTTCTGGCGTTCAGCGCCAGAAACATGCTCTGTTCTGGCGTTGAACGCCAGCCAGATGCACCTTACTGGCGTTTAAACGCCAGTAAGTTCTTCCTCTAGGGTGTGATTTTTCTTCTCCTGTTTTTGATTCTGTTTTTAATTTTAATAATTTTTTTTTCGTGACTCCACATGATCATGAACCTAATAAAACACAAAATAATAATAAAATAAAATCAAAATTAGATAAATAAAAATTGGGTTGCCTCCCAACAAGCGCTCTTTTAATGTCACAAGCTTGACAATGGCCTCTCATGGAGCCACAAAGGTGATCAGGTCAATGTTGTATAATCCCAACACCAAACTTAGAGTTTGGTTGTGGCCTCCCAACACCAAACATAGAGTTTGACTGTGAGGGCTCTTCTTGACTCTGTACTGAGAGAAACTTTTCATGCTTCCTCTCCATGGTTGCAGAGGAAGGTCCTTGAACTTTAAACACAAGGTAGTCCCCATTTAATTGAAGGACTAATTCTCCTCTGTTAACATCAATCACAGCTTCTGCTGTGGCTAGGAAGGGTCTTCCAAGGATGATGCATTCATCTTCTTCCTTCCTAGTGTCTAAGACTATGAAATCAGCAGGGATGTAAAGGCCTTCAACCTTTACTAACACGTCCTCTACTAATCCATAAGGTTGTCTTACTGACTTGTCTGCCAATTGTAATGAGAATAAGGCAGGCTGTACCTCAATGATCCCTACTTTTTCCATTATAGAGAGTGGCATAAGATTTATGCCTGACCCCAGGTCACACAGAGCCTTGTTAAAGGTCATGGTGCCTATAGTACAGGGTATTAAGAATTTACCAGGGTCTTGTCTCTTTTGAGGTAAAGTTTTCTGATTCCATGTATCTAGTTCACTAATGAGCAAGGGGGATTCACCTTCCCAAGTCTCATTACCAAACAACTTGGCATTCAGCTTCATGATAGCTCCTAGATATTGAGCAACTTGCTCTCCAGTTACATCTTCATCCTCTTCTAAGGAGGAATAGTCTTCAGAGCTCATGAATGGTAGAAGGAGATTTAGTGGAATCTTTATGGTCTCTATATGAGCCTCAGACTCGTTTAGATCCTCAATGGGGAACTCTTTCTTGTTTGAGAGACGTCCCAGGAGGTCTTCCTCACTAGGATTTTCGTCCTTCTCCTCCCTTGTGCATTCGGCCATATTGATTACATCAATGGCCTTGCACTCTCTTTTTGGATTCTCTTCTGTATTGCTTGGGAGAATACTGGGAGGAGTTTCAATGATTTTCTTACGCAGCTGGCCCACTTGTGCCTCCAGATTCCTAATGGAGGACCTTGTTTCACCCATGAAACTTAAAGTGGCCTTTGACAGATCAGAGACTAAATTTGGCAAATTAGAGGGGCTCTGTTCAGAATCCTCTGTCTGTTGCTGAGAAGATGATGGAAAAGGCTTGTTATTACTGAGCCTATTTCTTCCACCATTATTAAAGCCTTGTTGAGGCTTTTGTTGATCCTTCCATGAGAAATTTGGATGATTTCTCCATGATGAGTTATAGGTGTTTCCATAAGGTTCACCCATGTAATTAACCTCTGCCATTGCAGGGTTTTCAGGATCATAAGCTTCTTCAGAAGCTGCGTCTTTAGTACTGTTGGATGCATTTTGCCATCCATTCAGACTTTGAGAGATCATGTTGACTTGCTGAGTCAACACTTTGTTCTAAGCCAATATGGCATTCAGAGCATCAATTTCAAGAACTCCCTTCCTCTGAGGCATCCCATTATTCACAGAATTCCTGTTGGAAGTGTACATGAATTGGTTATTTGCAACCATGTCAATAAGTTCTTGAGCTTCTACAGGTGTTTTCTTTAGGTGTTTTCTTTAGGTGAATGGATCCACCTGCAAGAGAGACCCTCCACGGATTTCAAGAGATGCATGAGGAAGCTCATCATCAAGAAATCCCTGAGATGCCTCAAGGGATGCACTTTCCTCCCAACAACTATTAGGAACAACTCACCACTTCCTTAGAAGATTTGAGCTACAATATGGAACAATTAAGGGTGGAACATCATAAGCACTCCATCATTCTCCATGAAATAAGAGAAGATCAAAGAGCAATGAGGGAGGAGCAACAAAGGCAAGGAAGGGACATAGAAGAGCTTAAGGACATTGCTGGTCCTTCAAGAAGAAGAAGCCACTAAGGTGGATTCATTCCATGTTCTTATTTCCTTCTGCTTTTCGGTTTTTATATTATATGTTCATCTATGTTTTGTGTCTCTACTTCATGATCATTAGTAGTTAGTAACTATGTCTTAAAGTTATGAATAATTCCATTAATCCTTCACCACTCTTAAATGAAAAATGTTTTAATTCAAAAGAACAAGAAGTACATGAGTTTCGAATTTATCCTTGAATTTAATTTAATTATATTGATGTGGTGACAATACTTTTTGTTTTCTGAACGAATGCTTAAACAGTGCATATTTTTTATCTTGTTGTTTATGAATGTTAAAACTGTTGGCTCTTGAAAGAATGATGAACAAAGAGAAATGTTATTGATAATCTGAAAAATCATGAAATTGATTCTTGAAGCAAGAAAAAGCAGTGAAAAAGAAGAAGCTTGCGAAAAAAAAAAGAAGAAAATGGCGAAAAAAAGCAAGCAGAAAAAGCCAATAGCCCTTAAAACCAAAAGGCAAGGGTAACAAGGATCCAAGGCTTTGAGCATCAATGGATAGGAGGGCCCAAGGAAATAAAATCCAGGCCTAAGCGGCTAAATTAAGCTGTCCCTAACCATGTGCTTGTGTCATGAAGGTCCAAGTGAAAAGCTTGAGACTGAGTGGTTAAAGTCGTGATCCAAAACAAAAAGAGTGTGCTTAAGAGCTCTGGATACCTCTAACTGGGGACTCTAGCAAAGCTGAGTCACAATCTGAAAAGGTTCACCCAGTCATGTGTCTGTGGCTTTTATGTATCCAGTGGTAATACTGGAAAACAAAGTGCTTAGGGCCACGGCCAAAACTCATAAGTAGCTGTGTTCAAGAATCAACATACTTAACTAGGAAAGTCAATAACACTATCCGAAATTCTAAGTTCCTAGATTCTAAACTTCAAGGGAAAAAGTGAGATGCCAAAACTGTTCAGAAGCAAAAAGCTACAAGTCCCGCTCATCTAATTATAATTAATATTCATTGATATTCTGAGATTTATAGTATATTCTCTTCTTTTTATCCTATTTGATTTTCAGTTGCTTGGGGACAAGCAACAATTTAAGTTTGGTGTTGTGATGAGCGGATAATTTATACGCTTTTTGGCATTATTTTCAGGTAGTTTTTAGTAAGTTCAAGCTACTTTTAGGGATGTTTTCATTAGTTTTTATATTAAATTCACATTTCAGGACTTTACTATGAGTTTGTGTGTTTTTCTGTGATTTCAGGTAATTTCTGGCTGAAATTGAGGGACTTGAGCAAAATTCTGATAGGATGCTGACAAAGGACTGCTGATGCTGTTGGAATCTGACCTCCCCGCACTCGAAATGGATTTTCTGGAGCTACAGAACTCCAAATGGCGCGCTCTCAATGGCGTTGGAAATTAGACATCTAGAACATTCCAGAAATATATAATAGTTCATACTTTATTTGGGAGCTGACGACGTAAACTGGCGCTCAATGCCAGTTCCATGTTGCTGTCTGGAGTAAAACGCCAGAAACACGTCACGACCCGGAGTTGAACGCCCAAAACACGTTACAACTTGGCGTTCAACTCCAAAAGAAGCCACAGCTTGTGGATAGATCAAGCTCAGCCCAAACACACACCAAGTGGGCCCCGGAAGTGGATTTATGCATCAATTACTTACTCATGTAAATCCTAGTAGCTAGTCTAGTATAAATAGGATAATTTACTATTGTATTAGG
>NC_029775.3:66072830-66090376 GCF_000817695.3 Arachis duranensis
ACTTATGTATTTTCAACGGTGGAGTTTCTACACACCATAGATTAAGGGTGTGGAGCTCTGCTGTACCTCAAGTTTTAATGTAATTACTACTATTTCCTATTCAATTCTCGTTATTCCTATTCTAAGATATTCGTTGCACTTCAACTTGATGAATGTGATGATCCGTGACACTCATCATCATTCTCACCTATGAACGCGCGTGATTGACAACCACTTCCGTTCTACCTTAGACCGGGCGCGTATCTCTTAGATTCCTTAAATAGAATCTTCATGGTATAAGCTAGAATTGATGGCGGCATTCATGGAAATCCGGAAGGTCTAACCTTGTCTGTGGTATTCCGAGTAGGATTCCGGAATTGAATGACTGTGACGAGCTTCAAACTCCTGAAGGCTGGGCATTGGTGATAGACGCAAAAAAATCAAGGGATTCTACTCCAACCTGATTGAGAACCGACAGATGATTAGCCGTGTTGTGAGAGAGCATTTGGACCTTTTTCACTGAGAGGATGGGATGTAGCCATTGACAATGGTGATGCCCTACATACAGCTTGCCATGGAAAGGAGTAAGAAGGATTGCAAGAAGAAGTAGGAAAGTAGAAAAATAAAGGGCACAGTATCTCCATACGCTTATCTGAAATTCCCACCATTAATTTACATAAGTATTTCTATCCTATGTTATTTATCTTTTTTTCCTGCTTATTATTTATTATTATTCGAAAATCCATAATCAATTATAATCCGCCTGACTGAGATTTACAAGATGACCATAGCTTGCTTCATACCAACAATCTCTGTGGGATCGACCCTTACTCACGTAAGGTTTATTACTTGGACGACCCAGTACACTTGCTGGTTAGTTGAACGGAGTTGTGTCCACACATAGCAAAGAGCCATTATAATTATTCCATACAATAATAAAGAATACAACATTCATGATCACAATTTCGTCCACCAGCTTCCTTGAGACGATCCCTTGACTCTTGTTTTACTTGGATATCATGATACGGATCATATGGCTCTTGGATCAATGGAAATGGATATTCTTCCATGTGAGGTTGTGATGGAAGGTAGAATTCATCATGTGGTTAAAAATTTTCATTTATTGAAGGTGGTTCTTGGAAGTATTGAGGTTGGAATGGTGGCGGTTCTATATGTGGCTCATATGGCTCAAAAGGTGGTTGTTGGTAGGATGGATATGGATTAGGGTCATATGAAGGTGTTTGGTGAAAATAGGCTTGTGAGTGTGGTTGAGGTTCATGTTGAGGATATGACTCATAGGCATATGGTGGCAGTTCTTGAAAATCACAAGGAGATTCACCATAGCCATTGGATTGATATGCATCATAGAATGACTCTTCTTCATAGTGCATTGGTGGAGGTTGTTGCCATGAGGATTGATCATATGCATATGGCTCCTCCCACCTTTGAGTGTCCCATCCTTGATACACATTCTCATTGAAGTTCTCATCACCTACATCATAGTTATAATCAAACTCATAGCCAAGGTGAGAATTCATGATAGCAAGAGGAAAATAAAAACAAAATCAAATAAGAAGCAGGAAATTAAATCATAAAACTAGCAAGAGCTAACAAAAGCAAACCTATTCATACTATTCACATATATACAATAACCAATAACATAACACCATTGCAATTCCCCGGCAACGGCGCCATTTTGATGATTAGACTTTTGTGTGGTTTAGAAATTCACTAATGAATTCTCATTGTAAAGTATAGTTTCTAAACCAACAACAGTCCTTTCATACAAAAAGTTGTTTGTCACTAAAACAAACCCCTAAATTTATAAACCAAAGTATTGGAACCTCGGGTCGTTCTCCCTAGTAATTGCAATAAAGTGTCTTGTTATTGGTTATGAGTTATTTTGGGGTTTTTGAGATTTTAGACAAGAATTATAAATGGAAAGGAAAATAAACTAACAACTAACAAAGCTCTTGGCAAGATATGAGAATTAGAAGTCATATCCTAGTTATCCTCCTCAATTGTGACAACAAATTGTCCATTGCTCCCACTTAGTTAACCTCTAACAATGGGGGAAAGTCAAGCGGATGAATAAATTTGATTCCTTAAGTCCTAATCAACTCCTAAAGGAAAAACTAGCTTTAGAGGCATTCAAATCAATTAGCAACTTCTAATTATCAATCAACGAAGGAATTAGATAACTCAAGAGTCACTAATTACTCAACCAAGGCCAAGAGGAACGAAACCTACACTAAAACACAACCAAGCATTTCATCAAACACTTGGAAGGTACAAATAACAAGAATAGAATCAAACAACAATTATTGAAAAGAATTAACAACAACAATTAAAAGAACACACTTATTATGAATTACCTTGATTGAATTGAAAGATAGTAGGAGAAACAAAAGTAGATCTACAACAAAACACAAGAACAACATAAAAGAGATTACAACAAAAGAATGGAAGAAGAATGAATGTAACTACAAGGAAGTGAGAAGATAGAAGTAGAAGAAGATGAATTAAAATATAGATCTAGGAACAAATCTAGATCTAAGAACTAAACCTAATCCTAATCCTAATCATAGAGAGAAGTGAGAGCTTCTCTCTCTAAAACTAACTCTAAACTAATCCTAATGAGTGTGAATGAATCTAAGTGAGTGAATCCCACTTTTCTCTTCTATCCTTGGCTTTAAATAGCATCTTTGGCGCCAAAGTTGGTTGGGATTGGGCCCCACAACCCTTCTGAATTTGTTGGCCATGTTTTCATTAAAAAATCATAAACCAGCACCAACGCGTATGCGCACAGCACGCGTACGCATCCATGGGGTGATTCGCAAGGTGCGCGTAAGCGCCTTGTGAGCGCGCGCGTCCATGGGCGAGTTCAACTCTTTGGCTTTTCATGATCTTCTCCACTTTGCATGCTTTCCTCTTCACTCCTTTGATCTATTCCTTGCCTTTTCAATCTGAAATCACTAACAAACACATCAAGGCATCTAGTGGAATCAAAGGGAGATTAAAATCATCAAGTTAAAGGCCTAAAAAGCATGTTTTCACATCTAAGCACAAATAAGGAGACAATCACAAAATCATGCTAATTCATTGAATAAATGTGGGTAAAAGGTGATAAAATCCCTTAAAATCAATACAAGATAAACCCTACAAATGGGGTTTATCAAGGGTAAGGACCTTTATCTACCCCGCTTCATCTGGTACTACATGGCTGGGGTCCACGTCCGGGGCACCCTCCTTTCCCCTATCTGATTACTCTGCTTGGCCGCCGAGCTGACGTACCCTGGCTGCTCGATGATGAGAAGCCACCTGCTGCAGAGTGCCGAAAGATTATCCCTCACAGCAGGTAGTTCCTCGCCTTGGGTTACCGGCCGACTTTCCTCACTGACTCTGCTGATGCGCCCACATCTTCAGCTGCCCCTTCCGCTTCAACCGCTCCTTCAGCATCCCCTGCTGCAGCCCCATCCACTGCAGCTCCACCTGCTCTTGAGCTTATCTATCATCTGGTGCACCGCCTCTTTGACCACATGGATCAGATGGATCGCCGCTACAGGCGCCATTATGAGAGGCGACGCTATGAGCACCTCAAGCTCCGATCTGGTGGCGACATCCCCTCTTAGCCCGATGAAGAGAGAACTTTTGCATGGTCTAGAATTCAGAATAAATTCCCATTGCAAGTATAGTTTCTAAACCAACAAAAGTCCTTTCTTACAAACGTTTTGGTTATCACAAGTAACAAACCCAATAAAATTTATAAACCGAAGTATTCAAACCTCGGGTCGTCTTCTCAAGGAATTACAGGGAAGTATGATTTATTATTGGTTATGGAAAATAGTGTTTGGGTTCGAAAAGGTTTTGGATGAGAGAAATGGTTTGCAGAAATTAATAAATTAATAATGAAGAAATCTCTTGGCAAGGTATGAAAACTGGAAGTCATATCCTAGTTATCCTTATCAATGGTGATGAGAATTTTGTTTTTGCTCCCACTAAGTCAACCTCTAACTATGAAGGTCAGTTAAGTAGACAAATTAATTTAATACCTAAAGTCCTAGTCAACTCCTGAGGAAAGACTAGAGTTATAGGAATCTAAATCAATCAGCAAAGATAACAATTATCAATCACGATGAGTTTGACAACTCAAGAGTTACCAATTAATCAACCAAAGCCAAAAGGGAAAGATCTAAATTATTTATATAAATAGGAGAAAGCAATCATGAGTCTGAAATACCTCAAATTATATTTAAATAAAGATGTCAATTCTAACATGGGCAAGTTCATAAATTAGATTGAAAAGATAAATAAAAAGAACATTGAACCTGTAATTGAAGAAGATGAAAATATTCCTAATCCTAATAAAATCCTAAGAGAGAGGAGAGAACCTCTCTCTCTAAAAACTACATCTAAATTATGAAAAGTGTCAGTTATCATCCTCATCCTATGAATGGATCTGGGCTTGGATCTGGGCCAAAAGGGGCCCAGAAGTTGCTGAGAACGATTTCTTCAAATTCTGCAGATCGCGCACGTCACACGTCCGCCTGGGTCACGCGGTCGGGTCATCTGGAGTGTTGCTCTTCCACGTGGTCGCCTCATCCATGCACTTGCATCAGTTATGTGTTTCGTAAGTCACGCGTTCACGTCGTCCATTCGGTCGCGTCACTGCCAGTTCCTCCAAGGACTCCAATTTGTGCTTTTCTTCTATTTTTGTATGTTTCCTTTTCATCCTTTAAGTCATTCCTGCCTTCTAAAACCTGAAAGTACTCAACACACAAATCACGGCATCCAATGGTAATAAAGGATAATTAAATTTGATTATTTTAATGCATAGGAAACATGTTTTCTCATATATCATATCTCAAGGAAGGAATTGTAAATTCATGCAAATTCATATGAATAAGTAAGTGAAGAGTTGATAAATCATTTAATTTAAGTACAAGATTTATCATGAAATAGTGGTTTATCAACCTCCCCACACTTAAACAATAGCATGTCCTCATGCTAAATCCAGGAGAAAAGAGTAAAGGTAAAATGGTGGAATCATATGCAATGCAATCTACTCTAAATGCAACTACCTAAATGAGTCATGCAAATCTAGTCATTATTCACCTATATATAAAGCATACATGTAGTTAAATTAATTCATATCTTCAAGGAATCATATATGTACAACTAGGGGTAATTCATATTTAAGCACAATTATAATTGAGTTGAATTAAGATAGTTCACAACTTGCAAGACAATCAATAATTAAACATGGACATATGAGAAATGAGCTATTGAACCCTCACTGGATTTTGTGTTTACTCTCTAGTCACTCACTGTTTATTTGGGTTAATTACTCTCTTCTTCTTTCTATCCTTATTTTCTATGACTTTGTTCTTCATACAACCAATCAACAAATATGGAATATAGACATACAAAAATCATGAGGTCTTTTTCAAGGTTGTAATGGGGCCAGGGTAAAGGTAAGGGTATATGTATAAGGCTAAGTGAGCTAATAAGTGAATCCTTGATTAGTCTAAGATCTCACTTAACATAAACATACTTTATACAAATCAAAGTTTCTTAACCTATTTGCCCAAGTTTTTCCCACTTTGTATTGCAAACTCATGCATTAAATTTAACTTTCCCCCATGTGCATTAATTTTTCTTATTTTGCGTTTAGGGAATTTTTGTATCCCCTTATTGAAAATAAATATTTTTTTTGATGCACATGGTAATTTAATTAATTTGATTTCACATGAGCATGCTTCCCAAATTTTCAAATAATTTATGCAATTTAAATTCCTACTTTTTCTATCATCCCATGTTCCCATAAAATTTCCGACACTTAAATTTTACACAATATCTATCTTAAGCTAACCAAGGATTCAACTTGGGATTTTTATTTTGTTTTTCTGCTTAAGGCTAGTAATGTGGTTATAAAACAGAAGGGGATTAAAAAGCTCAAGGGGGCTAACAAGAATGGCATAAAAGGTAGGCTTTATTTGGAATAAGTGAGTTAATAATCAAATATGGCCTAAATCCTATCTTGGTATGTATCTATATTCTATATTGGACATATAGATTAAAGCAAAGTAAAGAACACAAGAATGAAAAAGAAGGGCAAAACACACAGGAATGAAATTTATGGTTTGAATGCAACCATATAATTAAGCTCAAAACTCACAAGCTGTGTGATCTCAAGCTCATAAATCATATATCAGTTATGTATGTCATGCAAGTAGAAATTAAGAGTTTTCATTCAACTAAATGTAAATCTTTTAAGGTGCCCCTTAAAATCTTAGTGTTTTTTCCTTGAAGAAATGTTGTTAACTAACTAACATGTAATGCTATATATACAAGTGTGTGGATTGTTTTACTATACTATGGATTCTAGCTTACTCTTTTTATTTTTCAATCAAATCAACTATCATATGCTAAAAAGGGTAAAACTATACTAATTAATCCACTTAATATATAACTAGTAAACTAAGGTGCAAATTAAGCTAAAATATCCAAGATATATACAGCCCAAAGTGCAGAATGCAAAAGTACAACAAAAACAAAAGAGAGAAATGTGAAAAAATATAGAAAATGGACAAAATAAGATAAGAGTCTGTAGTGGTTCACTAAAAGAAATAGATGCCAGAGATGGCGACTTCCCCACACTTAAATAATAGCATCGTCCTCGATGCTCACTCAAACTGGGTGTGAAAAAGTGTCATCTCCGGAAGGATGGGCTGCTGGTGTCTCGATGGTAGGTTGAGGTTCTGCAGTCTCTGTAAGTGTAGGAGGAGCGGTCTGGTGAAGCGGGGGCTCTGTCCATAGAGGAACCTCTGGAATTGTAGCCTGTAGCTGGTGGTACTCCTCATGATGTGGTTCAGTGTGCTCGGGACCTCCCTTCTCAGCCTGGGTAGGTGCATCCTCCTCATGATCGCTCACCTCCTCCTCAGATGTGTCGGAGGGCATGTCAGGCTCGGAGGGGATGTCGCCACCAGAGCAGATCATCAGCTTGAGGTGCTCATAGCGTCGCTTGTGGCGACGCTCAGACCTCTCATAACGTCGCCTGTTGCAATGTTCAGACCTCTCGAAGTGCTGCTGGTGATGGCGCTCCATCTGATCTAGGCGGTCAAAGAGTCGGTGCACCAGACGGTAGACGGGCTCAGGAGCAGGTGGGGGTGCAGTGGGTGGTGTTGGGCCATGGAAGCAGAAGGAGCAGCTGAAGAAGTGGCTGCCTCAGTAGTGTCAGTAAGGAATGGAGGGCGGTAGCCGAAAGCCAGAAACTTTCGACTGTGAGGAATGATCTTCCAACAGTCTGCGGCAGATGGCTTTTCATCAGCAACTTCGTAAGGTATATCAGCTCGGCGACCCAACTGAGTAATCAGGTATGGAAAGGAGAGGGTGCCTCTAACATGGACACTGGCCATGTAATACCGGATGAAGCGGGGTAGATATAGGTCCTTACCCGTCATTACACACCAGATGAGGGTAATCATAGCAACTAGCACCTCCGTCTCATGAGTGCTCGGCATCACATAGTTACTCAGAATCTGTTGCCATAGCCAAGCCTCATCATTCAGATAAATAAGCCTGATTCCCTTAGGTACCACTGTACTTGTTCCCATGACCCAAGGAATAGTAAGATCAAAGGTGATATCCCGTTTCACTGCACCCCAATCAAACCTCATGAATCTCATATCCTCCTCAGCTTTATGGTAACCATCTGGCTGATCTGATTTAGGTGGAAGCTGGAGGATGTCTTCAATTGCTTCCTCAATAACCATAAGTTGTTTGCCTCTGAGCTGTACTGCATCCAGGGATGATAGAATGTAGTTACAGTAGAATTCTTTGACCCAGGATGAGTTGACTTCAGTTAAGTTTCTCTCCAGGAAGAACCAGCCTCTTTGTTTGATCTGATCTGAAGTGTACTGCTTGAGTTCTTCTGGAATTTTGAGTGTCTTTTCCAGGTGTATGTTTCTGACTGTGGCAAAAGTCGGGTACTTTAGCTCATAGTATTTTTTTGCAAATTTAATCAGGTCAGCCGCAGGTACCAACTGATAAGCTTTTTCCTGCAGGGTAAAGTTCTTCTCCCGCCAAGAATCATCATGTAATATACCAAGGATGGAAGCAGAGGGTTCGCCTCTTTTCCTTTTACCAATGGTAACTTTTCCCTTTCCCCTGCCTTGAGAGTCAGACATCCTGAAAAATAGAATTTTCTAGATATAATTGAAGAATAAAAGCAGGAAAATAAGTAGGCAAATAGGATAATAGCCATATAAGCATAGAGTGGCAAAAGAGCAAGAGAAGCAAGAATTGAGTGAAAGATGTGTGTATTCGGGATTATGTTCAAGGAAAAAGTCTGAAAATAAAAATGACAATCCAAAATACATGATAAATGGAATTTATGTTAATAAGAAGTAATCATGCCTTGAATTAGAAAGTTAAGGTAAGTAAAGGAAAACAGAAAGGAGAAGTTTTGAAAGTTAAAATGGTTAGGATGTAAAGAGGAAGTTAGAAATTTAAATAGTGAGTTAGTGAAAAGAAGGTTAAAGCGAGTGGCATGAGAATGGTTTCCTAGGTAACAACAAATTCACAAATTAAAAGAATAATCCACTCATATTCAAGCAAGGATAACAGGGTATTGATGATGATTCACATAGATATAGAAGTAGTAAAAGGTAAAATCAAATCATCAATAATCCAACTTATTAACCAGGAAATCAAAAGTAAGAAGAATGCTAGCCCGTGCATTCAAGAATTGGTTTGGTATTCGTGGAGTAGTACAAAATTGAGAATTGCCAAAACCAATACTTGAATGTAAAAAGGAAACAATTTGCAGAAAATTGGACAGCATCACGGCTAAAATTGGATGTTCCCGGGAAATGAACAACAAGAAAAATAGTTCATATGAGATTAACAATTGCTTCAAAGAGTCACAAACAGTAGGAATAGTGAAGAATAGTCTAACAGCAGCATGAAACATTTAAAGAATAGCATATGAACAGTATTAACATCACAGTCAGATTAAAATTGTAGAATAGATAAAACAAGTAACAAGTACGGTGCAATTATCAGGCCTAAATCCACTAACCACATCCTAGCTACCTAACCACCTAAAATCCACTACAAACATGCATCTCTATCTAGCCTATTCGGATCAAAAATTGGAAAACAAACTGAAGAATTGCAAGGAGGGATCGCAGTAAGGCGGAACCTGGTGCGTGTACGAAAAATGGATAGGATAGAGGGAAGGTAGTGGAGATGTGGCGGCACCGGGGGAAGCACGACGGCGCGGCGGTGATGAGTGGCTTTTTGATGGTATAGAATTTCACAAATGAATTCTTGTTGCAGTATAATTTCTAAACCAAACAATAATTCTTTCATACAAAAAGTTGTTTGTCACTAGTACAAACCCCTAAAATTTATAAACCAAAGTATTGAACCTCGGGTCGTTCTCCCTAGGAATTACAATAAAGTGTCTTGTTATTGGTTGTGAGTTATTTTAGAGTTTTTGAGATTTTAGACAAGAAATATAAATGGCAAAGGAAATAAACTAACAACTAACAAAGCTCTTGACAAGATATGAGTACTAAAAGTCCTATCCTAGTTATCCTCCTCAATTGTGATAACAAATTGTCCATTACTCCCACTTAGTTAACCTCTAACCATGGAGGAAAGTCAAGTGGATGAATCAATTTGATTCCTCAAGTCCTAATCAACTCCTAAATGAAAGACTAGCTTTAGAGGCATTCAAATCAATTAGCAACTTCTAATTATCAATCAACAAAGGAATTAGATAACTCAAGAGTCACTAATTAATCTACCTAGGCCAAGAGGAACAAAACCTACACTAAAATCCAACCAAGCATTTCATCAAACACTTGGAAGGTACAAAAGAAAAGCATAGTAAATTGACAACAAGAATGAAATCTAACAACAATTATTGAAAGGAATTAACAACAACAATTAAAAGAAACACATTTATTATGAATTACCTTGATTGAATTGAAAGAGAGTAGAAGAAACAAAAGTAGATCTGCAACAAAACACAAGAACAACATAAAAGAGATTACAACAAAAGCATAGAAGAAGAATGAATGTAACTACAAGGAATTGAGAAGATAGAAGTAGAAGAAGATGAATCTAAATCTAGATCTAAGAACTAAACCTAATCATAATCCTAATCCTAGAGAGAAATGAGAGCTTCTCTCTCTAGAAACTACTTCTAACTACTACTAAAACTAAACTATGACTAATGATCAAAAGTATGTAAAGTATCTAAAGTATATTGTTTCCCTTTCAATCCTTGGCTTAAATAGCATCAGAAATGAGTTGGATTGGGCCCACAAGGCTTCTAAAATCGCTGGCCACGAGTTGCATTAAGTGGATCATGTGCACCATCGGTACGTCCGCATACTGTGCGCGTGTGCGCTTCTATTTGTGATGCAACTATGGGAAATCTTATATCGTTTCGAAGCCCCAGATGTTAGCTTTCCAACCCAACTAGAATCGCATCATTTGGATCTTTGTAGCTCAAGTTATGGTCGATTAAGTGCGAAGAGGTCAGTTTGACAGCTTTTGCAATTCCTACATTTCTTCATGAGTTCTCCATTTCTACATGCTCTTTTCTTCATTCCCTTGGTCCAATCCTTGCCTCCTAAATCTGAAATCACTTAGCAAACATATCAAGGCATCTAATGGAATCAAGGTAAATTAAATTTAGCTATTTTAAGACCAAAAAAGCATGTTTTCACTCTTAAGCACAATTAAAGGAGAAGTTATAAAACCATGCTATTTCAATGGATAAATGTTGGTAAAAGATTATAAAATCCCCTAAATCAAGTACAAGATAAACCCTACAAATGGGGTTTATCAACCTCCCCACACTTAAACCAAGCATGTCCTCATGCTTAAACCAAGAATGAAGTAAGGGGCATGACATTTATTCAATGGAAACTAACTAAATGCAATCTACCTATATGCAACTATCTATATGAATGCAATTGCTTGGTCAAAATAAATCAATTTCCAAGAACCATATATGCACAAGGCCTAGGACTAGCAAGTCTAATCCACAATTGAATTGAGTTATTAAATGTTTTTACAAACTTGCATGAAAAGTGATATTTATGGATGGAAGCATGTAATTGAGCATCAAACCCTCACCGGATGTATTTGCACTCTATTTGCTCAAGTGTTTAGCGTTGATTCACTATTTTCTCTCCTAATCATGCTTCCAAGATTTGTTCTTCTTCTAACAATCGACATATATTTCATGCATGCATACAAGTATCATGAGGTCTTTTCTTTGGTTGTAATGGGGCTAGGGTCAAGGTAGGATGCATATATGGTTAAGTGAGCTTGGAATTTGAATCTTTGATAAGCTTAGACTTCCCACCTAACCTATATAATGACCTATACAATTAAGTACTAATCTAACTATCCATTCCTCACTTTTTCACATACTCATGCATTTCTTTTCTTGATCACAACACATATGCATTGACTTTTATTGTGCTTCACTTTGGGGCATTTTGTCCCCTTTTTATTGTTTTTCTTCTTTTTCTTTCTTTTTCTATTTTTTTCTTTTCTTTTCTTCTTCACATTTATTATATTTTTTTCTTTTTCTTTTGTTTTTCTCATTTTTTTCTTTCAAGAATATCAATGCATAAGGTCTTACATTTAACTAACACATGAGTATGTACCCAATTCCCAAATATAGAGATACAAAATACACCATTTTATCCGAACTAATGTCCCAAGTTTCTCCACTCTTGAATGATACTCACACATACTAGCCTATGCTAATCAAAGATCCAAATTAAGGACATTTATTGTTTTTCACTTTAGGCTTGTAATGTGCTAAATTAAGAACAAGTGGGTTAATCGTAGGCGCAAATTGGCTAACAATGGAAGATACAAGGTAAGGCTTTTTGGGTAAGTAAGCTAAATGAAATGATGGCCTCAATCATATAAATGCATGAATACACAAAATAATGAAAATAGAGAATTAAACAAATCAAAGATCACAATCATAGAAAGAGAATAATGCGCACAAGAAGGAAAAATAAGTGGTTATAGGATGTAACCACACTATTAGGCTCAAATCTCACAAGCTTGTGTTCTTAGCTCAAAACATAATCCACAAGATATATAATTCAAGCAAGTTCTATGAAAAGTTTTCACTAAAATCAATTGGTGCCCTATAGATAGAAATCCTTGGAAAATTTCATTATTTTGACTAAGCTTATTGTGTATACATATGCAAAAATAAGAAAATTCAAGTAAAAACCTAAAATCCTAGAATGAAATGCAAAAGTGTTGAGATTAAAAATTTGTCACCCAAAATTGCCGACTGGTCGGACGACCTCCCCACACTTAAAAGTTTGCACCGTCCTCGGTGCAGTCAAAGATGAGCAAGGGGGTTCGGCGAATGTCCGGATTGCTGCGTGGTCATAATCTTACTTCCATGTTTGCTTATAGTGCATTCATCATGAAAAACAAAAATATAACACCATAAGATGAGAAGATATAAAAGCAAGGAAGCATACATTGTTGGAATGAGGTAAATCACTGGAATTGAGTGAGTGAATTAGTGTGACTTTAATGTCCAATGAGTGTGTGAATTCTAAATTGTGCAGTTTAGAACACACATTAGCATAAAAGTTATGTTACAAAAGAAGTATGCACTTCACTTATCCTAGTGTGCTTGATATGCTCTAAGTGAACTTGTAAGGTAAAACAAGCATTAAAGAAGCATGAAAGCATTCAAGCTAAAGCATATGGATGTATATAATCATGAAACACCATGCACTAAGGTAAATGCACTACATCATCCATCAATAGGTTGCCTAATCACAGAATAAGGCTCAAATCACATGGTGGCCAAATCATGTAATTCAAAAAGAGTTACAAGTTTGAAGGCAATTCTCATCACTTGGTATTCGCAAAGATAAGCATGAAAACTCAAAACCAAGTAGCAAAATATAACCTCAATCATGGAATCCAACAAAGATTATCTAAAAAAATTCATGCTAAAATAGCATTTAGGCAATAAGGGGAAGCAATGTATAGTAAACAAAGTCAATAATCCAACACTTATAATGAAAAGAGAGAAAATAAAATGAAAACTAAACTAAAACTAACGAATTAACTAACCGACTAACTAATTAACTAACTAAAATAAATGGTTACCAATGGTGTTTGGGAGTGTTGGATGAAGGGTAGGAGAGGGAAAGAAGAAAGGAGGAGGAAAGAAATGGAAAGAGGAGAAGAAAAGAAGTGGATTGAAGGAAGGGCATCCATGCGTACGCACGCATGGTTGCGCGCGCGTGGATGGCTTATTTCGAGATTGACGCGTATGCGTCATGTGCGCGTGCGCGCGAGTGGGGTTGTGCCAAAGGCACAACGTAGGCGCAGAGCAGGCCTAATTCTCGGGTCAAGGTATGGAAGGTGGAACTTCTCAATCCACGCGTACGCGTGCATGGCGCGCACATGTTGATGGTCCAAAACACTTGATGCACGTGTACGTGTGTACTGCGCGCACGCGTGAATGGTGCTCTGTTTTCAAAAAAATTTCTATATTTTTTTTGCACCAATCCAAGCATTCTAAACCTCCAAACAGCTACCAAAACACCCTAAAACCTTATTTAACATGATAAAATACTAATTAAACTCAACAAACTAATCAAAACATGAAATTAAACTACTTTTACCAATATGTACAAAAAGAGAAAATGAAAAGAAGTTACCATGGTGGGGTGTCTCCCACCTAACATTTTTGTTTATTGTCCTTAAGTTGGACTCATGGGGAGCTCCTCTCAAGGTGGCTTGTGCTTGAATTCATCTTGGACTCCCACCAATGCTTGGTTCTCCATTGTGCCCCATTCTTCATGGATTGAGCCAAGTGTTGATGGAGTTCTTCACAAGCTTGGGGCTCCCATTGTCGATCCTCTTCTTGTAATCCGGGATCCCACACTTTATTTTCACACCTGTCTTGAAGTTGATCATCATTATTAGTCCATCCGGGTGGTAGGCATGATGAATTCTCAATATGATACCAAACTTTCCTTTCTGACCCATTCAATTGAGCACTTGTCCAACCCTTGCATCTAAGTTTTGAAGTATCAACCAAAATGAGCCTTGATTTGAAACGCCAACCACGAAACATCTTTCGCTTACACTTCATCCAAAAAGCATCCTAAGTTGACCATCCATTTGAAGCAAGCCATACTTAAGTGGGACAATAAAGCTAATAGAAATGAATTTTACCCACTCAAGTGAAGGAGTAGATGACAACCTAGGCAAAGATGCTTCCAATGATCTTGACAAAGCATAACCAACCCTCGTTCTTCTATGTCTAGGGACTTTCACCTCTTCACAAGATCTCTTAATCTCAATCCTTTGTTCAACAATTTTATCTAAACATTTTCCCTTACTCAAATCATAATATGGAGGGTGAGAAAAATTTACCTCCTCAATGCTTTCAACTCCAGTGGGAGAGTGTTCTTCATGCTCAAAGGATTTTTCACCACTAAGACTTGATGCTTGCTCTCCATTGTCATGGGAACTCAATTCTTGTTCTATCACATCCAAGTCTTCGTATGGAATATGCATTGGAGGTTGTGCACATCCCTCCTCAACATCAATTTCAATCTTCTTAGAGGGGTCTTCTTCAACTCTAGGTTCCCATGGGGGTTTCGCATCTCCTAAGTCTTCAACCATTTCTTCCTTTTCTTTGATAATCCTAGCTTCCTCCAATTGTTCCAACAAATAGCAACTTCCCTCATTTCCCACCGGAGTTTCTAATCTCTCCTTCATGCTATGTTCTTCATTCGATTCTCCATATGTAGCCATGGGAGTTCCTTGAATGTTCAAGCATTGGGAGGCTAATTGATTTGTTACCGCATCCAAGGTGGTCATGAAATTTTGCACATCCGTTTTCATCTCTTCTTGCCCTTGAACAAGAACACCAAGGGTCTCATCCATTAGAGATTGGGGTGGGTGGAATGGTTCATCAAATTGAGGGGAGGGTTCATAGTAGGAAGGTGGTTCTTCTTGGTAGAGTTGTGGTGGTTCAATGTTTTCCACTCTTTCTACTTGTTGCACAACACACTCCATGGTTGCTTGAAATTGATCCAATGCTTCCTTGAGACGATCCCTTGACTCTTGGTCCGCTTGAATATCATGAGTAGGATCATAGGGCTCTTGGATTGAAGGATATGAGTATTCTTCCATGGGAGGTTGTGGTGGAAAGTAGTATTCATCTTGTGGTTGAAAATTTTCATATATTGGAGGTGGTTCATCTTGGTAATAATATGGCGGAGGTGGCTCTTGAAAATATTGATGTTGGAATGGTGGTGGATCTATATGTGGTTCATATGGCTCATATGGTTGTTGGTAGGATGGATATGGATTAGGGTCATATGAAGGTGGTTGGTAAGAAGGGGCTTGTGAGTATGGTTGAGAGTTATGTTGAGGATATGGTTCATAGGCATATGGTGGTGGTTCTTGAAAGTCACAAGGTGGTTCACCATAGCCATTGGATTGATATGCATCATAGAATGGCTCTTCTTCATAGTGCATTGGTGGAGGTTGTTGCCAAGAGGATTGATCATATGCAAATGGCTCCTCCCACCTTTGGTTATCCCATCCTTGATACACATTCTCATTATAGTTCTCATCACCTACAACATAGTTGTAACTACACTCATAGCCAAAGTGAGAATTCATGATGAAAAGAGAAAATAAGAAATAAAAGCTAATAAGAAATAATGAAACAAAATCCTAAAGCTAGCAAAAAAGTCAAGCTATTCACAATATTTACACATATACAATAACCAATAACACAACACCGTTGTAATTCCCCAGCAACGGCGCCATTTTGATGAGTGGCTTTTTGATGGTATAGAATTTCACAAATGAATTCTCGTTGTAAGTATAGTTTCTAAACCAATCAATAATCCTTTCATACAAAAAGTTGTTTGTCACTAGTACAATCCCCTAAAATTTATAAACTGAAGTATTGAACCTCGGGTCGTTCTCCCTTGGAATTACAACAAAGTGTCTTGTTATTGGTTGTGAGTTATTTTGGGGTTTTTGAGATTTTAGACAAGAAATATAAATGGCAAAGGAAATAAACTAACAAATAACAAAGCTCTTGGCAAGATATGAGTACCAGAAGTCCTATCCTAGTTATCCTCCTCAATTGTGATAACAAATTGTCCATTACTCCCACTTAGTTAACCTCTAACCATGGAGGAAAGTCAAGTGGATGAATCAATTTGATTCCTCAAGTCCTAATCAACTCCTAAAGGAAACACTAGCTTTAGAGGCATTCAAATCAATTAGCAACTTCTAATTATCAATCAACAAAGGAATTAGATAACTCAAGAGTCACTAATTACTCTAACTAGGCCAAGAGGAACAAAACCTACACTAAAATCGAACCAAGCATTTTATCAAACACTTGGAAGGCACAAAAGAAAAGCATAGTAAATTGACAACAAGAATGAACTCTAACAAGAATTATTGAAAGGAATTAACAACAACAATCAAAAGAAACACATTTATTATGAATTACCTTGATTGAATTGAAAGAGAGTAGAAGAAACAAAAGTAGATCTACAACAAAACACAAGAACAACATAAAAGAGATTGCAACAAAAGAATAGAAGAAGAATGAATGTAACTACAAGGAATTGAGAAGATAGAAGTAGAAGAAGATGAATCTAAATCTAGATCTAAGAACTAAACCTAATCCTAATCCTAATCCTAGAGAGAAGTGAGAGCTTCTCTCTCTAGAAACTACTTCTAACTACTACTAAAACTAAACTATGGCTAATGATCAAAAGTATGTAAAGTATCTAAAGTATATTGATTCTCGTTCAATCCTTGGCTTAAATAGCATCAGAAATGAGTTGGATTGGGCCCACAAGACTTCTAAAATCGCTGGCCACGAGTTGCATTAAGTGGATCATGTGCCACCATCGGTGCGTCCGCGTACCGTGCGCGTGTGCGCCCCTATGCGCGATGCAACTATGGCAAATCTTATATCGTTTCGAAGCCCCGGATGTTAGCTTTCCAACCCAACTAGAACTGTATCATTTGGATCTTGGTAGCTCAAGTTATGGTCGATTAAGTGCGAAGAGGTCGGTTTGACAGCTTTTGCGATTCCTACATTTCTTCATGAGTTCTCCATTTCTACATGCTCTTTTCTTCATTCCCTTAGTCCAATCCTTGCCTCATAAATCTGAAATCACTTAGCAAACATATCAAGGCATCTAATGGAATCAAGGTGAATTAAATTTAGCTATTTTAAGACCTAAAAAGCATGTTTTCACTCTTAAGCACAATTAAAGGAGAAGTTATAAAATCATGCTATTTCAATGGATAAATATGGGTAGAAGGTTATAAAATCCCCTAAATCAAGCACAAGATAAACCTTACAAATGGGGTTTATCAGGCGGCAGCAGGGCGGTGGCAGGGTTGCAGGAGGGGTTGAATGGTGGAGGGTTTGGGGGTATGGTTGAGAAGAGGGGGTGATGGTTGGGGTGGTGGCCGGCGGAGGTGGCTGT
>NC_029775.3:66090385-66099226 GCF_000817695.3 Arachis duranensis
GCACTTGGGTTTGGGCGGTGGTGGTGTGGCGGCGGCCGTGGTGGTCGGGGGTGGTTGTTGGTGGTGGCTAGGGGTGAGTGAGGGAGATGGAGAGATGCAGAGTAGAGGAAGGGGGGTTGGGGTTTGGGGGCGCGATGGGTAGGGTTTCACGTGATTAGGGGTTAGTGATCACAAATCCACGCGAATGCGTGGAGGACGTGATCACGTGAGTAGGGTGAAATATGGTCCACGCGGATGCGTGGTCGATGCAATTGCGTGTATTGGTTAACAGATAGGTGACGCGAACACGTGAAGCACGCGAATGCGTCACTGGAATTTGTGCTAGACGCACGCTTCCAGCGTTGTTTCAGCGCAACTCTCTGTCTCCTTTTAGGGGGTCATGATATCCATGCGACGCGATCGCGTCGCTCACGCTTTCACGTGGGATGGGTGTTGTGCAGTGATGCGTTTGCGTCAGGGACGCGTACGCATGGGTCGTTTTGTGCTAAACGCACACCAGCCGCACAATTCCAGCCCAATTTTCTGGGCGTTGAATCTTTACACCGATATCCAGATCACGCATTCGAGTGAGTGACGCGGACACGTGGGAGGCATTTTCCATAACTGACGCAATCGCGTGGGGCACATGGTCGCGTGGAACTATTTGTGCCTAAGGCACGCCTCCAGCCTCGCTTTAGCGTGACTCTCTGTTCACTTTCTTTTTCTTTTAATGCACTTGTGACGCGGACGCGTCGCGTGCTCTTTCTCTCTCTTTTTTTTTATACAGTATACAGAATGCAAAATGCAATGAATATCATGCAAAAATTTCAGGTTCAAAAAAAAAATCAAAAACATAGTAGAATAGAGAGGGAACGATCATACCATGGTGGGTTGTCTCCCACCTCGCACTTTTAGTTAAAGTCCTTAAGTTGGACATTTGATGAGCTTCCTGCTATGGTGGCTTGTGCTTGAATTCGTCCAAAAATCTCCACCAGTGTTTGGAATGCCAGCATCCTCTGGGGTCCCATACAAGGCATGTAGAGCTTTTGATCAGTTTCAAATAGGTTTCCAGGCTCCCGGGGTGTTGAATGTCAGAACAGATTCCAGGATTCCAAACCCTACTTTTACACCCATCTTTATCTTGATCTGCATTCTTTTAGTTGGGTGATGAGTAATCTGAATTCTCACTGCAGTGACCAAACCGCTTCCGAGATCCTTTCAATTGAGCATGACACCAATCCTCGCACCTCAAATTGAAGTGTGAAACCTCATTGAATCTCACATAACAGCTCTGATTGCGAGTCATATTCCTTTTACTCTTAAAGCCTCAGAGAGCTCTAAGCTGGCCATCTGTCTCAAGTAAACCATATTCAAGTGGAAAAGTAAAGATGAAAGTCAAGGATTTTACCCACTTGAAGTCTGTATTGGGCGTTAATGGCCTTGGGATAGGTGTTTCCAGTGGTTCTGCAAGCTCTACTCCCTTGTGGTCTTCTGTGAATTCCTCCACTTCTTTGAAAATTTCTTCCATTTCAACCATGTCTTGATCAAAGTCACTGATATCTTCCTTATCACTTGAGTCATAATTAGTAGGTTGAGAAAAGTCTACCTTTGCATCATCTTCGTATTCACTTGGGGAAGATTCTCCTATATCAAAGAATTCATTTGTGGATGCAAGTTCATTACTAAGAGAATTTGACTTGTGATCATCATCATCAAGGAAACATGTGTCTTGGGTTATTCCGTCCAATTCCTCATAAGATATCTGCCTTGGAGGTCATGCACTATCCTCCTTAGCGTCAATTGTAACATCTTCGACGGAATTCTCCACAACTCTGGGTTCCTGCGAAGGTTTGGCATCTCCTAAATCTTCAACCAACTCTTCTTCTTCTACCATGACAACGTCCTCTACTTGTTCCAGTACGAAGTTACGCTCTATGTTGTCCACTGGAGTTTCTAGTGTTTCCTTCATGCTGCGTTCTTCATTAGATTCCCTATATGTAACTATGGGAGTTCCTTGAGTGTCCGAACGTCTGAAAGATAATTGATTTATTGCTTGCTCCAGTTGATGAAGGGTTGTATGAAATTGGTCTACTAATTCTTCGAAGTGAACCTGTGATTCTTGGCTTGATGGATATGGACATGGTGCATAGAGGAGTGGTGTTTCTTGGGAGTAATTGGATTGGTGTTGGGGTGGATAAGGATCATATGGTGGCGAATGGCGAAAAGAAGCTTGTGAGTATGGTAGTTCGAAGCTATATTGAGAGGATGGTCTCTGGGCATAGGGTGGGGCTTGTTGGTAGCTACAAGGGAGTCCACCATATCTATAGGCTTGGTATACATTGTAGAATGGTCATTGTCCATGATATCTAGGAGGGTGTTGTTGCCTAATGGGTTGATCAGATCCTCTGGGCTCCATCCATCTTTGATTACTTAGGCCTTAATGCATAGTCCTGTTATAGCTTCCATTCATTTCAACAAAAGTAGAACCAAACTCAAAGCGAGAGGGGTGATAATTCATAGTAGTTATCAGAAATAAGAAGGGAAAACAAAAACAAATAACCAAGTAAAAAAAATATTTATAATAACCAATAATAAGGCACACGTTTGCAATTCTCCGGCAACGGCGCCATTTTGAAGAGAGAACTTTTGCGTGGTCTAGAATTCAGAATAAATTCCCGTTGCAAGTATAGCTTCTAAACCAACAAAATTCCTTTCTTACAAACATTTTGGTTGTCACAAGTAACAAACCCAATAAAATTTATAAACCGAAGTATTCAAACCTCGGGTCGTCTTCTCAAGGAATTGCTGGGAAGTATGATTTATTATTGGTTATGGAAAATACTGTTTAGGTTTGAAAAGGTTTTGGATGAGAGAAATGGTTTGCAAAAATTAATAAATTAATAATGAAGAAATCTCTTGGCAAGGTATGAAAACTGGAAGTCCTATCCTAGTTATCCTTATCAATGGTAATGAGAATTATGTTTTTGCTCCCACTAAGTCAACCTCTAACTATGAAAGTCAGTTAAGTAGACAAATTAATTTAATACCTAAAGTCCTAGTCAACTCCTGAGGAAAGACTAGAGTTATAGGAATCAAAATCAATCAGCAAAGATAACAATTATCAATCACGATGAGTTTGACAACTCAAGAGTTACCAATTAATCAACCAAATCCACAAGGGAAAGATCTAAATTATTTATATAAATAGGAGAAGGTAATCATGAGTCTGAAATACCTCAAATTGTATTTAAATAAAGATGTCAATTCTAACATGGGCAAGTTCATAAATTATATTGAAAAGATAAATAAAAAGAACATTGAACCTGTAATTGAAGAAGATGAAAATATTCCTAATCCTAATAAAATCCTAAGAGAGAGGAGAGAACCTTTCTCTCTAAAAACTACATCTAAATTATGAAAAGTGTCAGTTATCATCCTCCTCCTATGAATGGATGGATTCCCCCATTTATAATCCTTCAATCTGTGTTCTCTGGGCTTGGATCTGGGCCAAAAGGGGCCCAGAAGTCGCTGGGAACGACTTCTTCAAATTCTGCAGATCGCGCATGTCATGCGTCTGCATAGGTCACGCGGTCGCGTCATCTGGAGTGTTGCTCTTCCACGCGGTCGCCTCAACCATGCGCTCGTGTCAGTTGTGTTTCGCAAGTCGCACGTTCGCGTCGTCCATGTGGACGCGTCACTCCCAGTTTCTCCAAGGACTCTAATTTGTGCTTTCCTTCTATTTTTGTATGTTTTCTTTTCATCCTTTAAGTCATTCCTGCCTTATAAAACCTGAAAGTACTCAACATACAAATCACGGCATCGAATGGTAATAAAGGATAATTAAATTTGATTATTTTAAAGCATAAGAAACATGTTTTCTCATATATCATATCTCAAGGAAGGAATTGTAAAATCATGCAAATTCATATGAATAATTAAGTGACGAGTTGATAAATCATTTAATTTAAGTACAAGATTTATCATGAAATAGTGGTTTATCACCCGACACACCATCTGAGGCATCTGAGGAGCTGGCGAGCGATCATGAGCAGGAGGCACCTACCTGGGCTGAGCAGGCAGCACCTGAGCACACTCCACTACACCATGAGGAGCACTACCAGATGCAGGCCGCAGCTTCGAAGATTCCTCTATAGACTGAGCCACCCTGTCAGCAGACAGACCCCCTTCCACTCCCAGAGACACCAGCAGCTCCTCCTTCCGGAGATGACACTTCTTCACACCCAGTTTGAGTGAACATCGAGGACGATGCTATTATTTAAGTGTGAGGAGGTCGCCATCTCTAGCATATATTTTTGGTGAACCACTACAGACTCTTATCTTATTTTGTTCATTTTCTGTATTTTATTTGCACATTTTTCTCTTTTTTTTTATTTTGCTGTATTTTTGCATTTTGCACTTTGGGCTGTATAATATCTTAGATATTTTTAGCTTAATTTGCACTTTTAGTTTACTAGTTTAGTATAGTCTACCCATTTTAGCATATAATAGTTTGGTTTAATTGAAAATAAAAAGGAGTAAACTAGAGACTTTAGCATAACAGAATAAAACAATCCACACACCTTGTATATATAGCATTACATGTTAGTTAGTTAACAACATTTGTTCAAGGAGAAACACTAAGATTTTAAGGGGCACCTTAAGATTTACATTGAGTTGAACGGAAACTCTTAATTTCTACTTGCATGACATACATAACTGATATATGAATTATGAGCTTGAGAACATACAGCCCGTGAGTTTTGAGCTTAATTGTATGGTTACATCAAACCATAAATTTTATTCATGTGTGTTTCGCACTTCTTTTCTATGCTTGCAATCTTTATTTTGTTTTAATCTATATGTCCAATTATAGAATATAGATGCATACCAAGAGATGATTGAGGCCATTATTTGTATTTATGCCCACTAGTCCCAAATAAACCTACCTTTTATGTCATCCTTGTTAGCCCCCTTGAGCCTTTTAAACCCCCTTCCACTTCATAACTACATTACTAGCCTTAAGCAGAAAAATAAAGTAAAAATCCCATGTCAAATCCTTGGTTAGCTTAAGATAGATATTGTGTATAAATTGAGTGTGGGGAATTTTATGGGAATATGGGATGATAGAAAAAGTAGGGATTTGTATTAAATAAGATGTTTCAAAAATTTGGGAAGCATGCTCATGTGAAGCCAGAACAATTAAATTACCATGTGCATTAAAAAAATTATTATTTAAATAAGGGGATATAAAAAAATTACCCCAATGCAAAATAAAAAGAACGAATGAACATGGGACAAAATTTAAAAATAAATTTTGGTGCATGAGCACGTAACACAAGGTGAAAAAGTTTGGGTAGCTAGGTAAAGCATTTTAAATTATATAGAATTTATATATGTTGGGTAAGATCTTAGACTAATCAAGGATTCACTTTGTTAGCTCACTTAGCCTTATATATACATCCTTACCCTTACCTCAGCCCCATTACAACCTGAGAAAAGACCTCATGATTTTTGGTATGTCTATATTCAATATTTGTTGATTAGTTAGATGAAAAACAAAGTTATAGAAAGCATGACTAGAAAAGAAGAGAGTGATTAACGCCAAACACTTAGTGACTAGAGAGTAAACACACAATCCAGTGGGGGTTCAATAGCTCATTCTCATATGTCCATGTTTAATTATTAATTGTCTTGCAAGTTGTGGACTATCTTAACTCAACTCAGTTGTAATTGTCCTTTAATATGATTTGGCCCTAATTGTACATATATGATCCCTTGAAGATATGAATTAATTTAACTACACGTAAGCTTTATATATAGGTGAATAATAACTATAACTGCATGACTCATTTAGGTAGTTGCATAGATTGCATTACATAAGATTCTACCATTTTACCTAATCTTTTCTCTTGGATTCAGCATGAGGTCATGCTATTGTTTAAGTGTGGGGAGGTTGATAAACCACTATTTTATGATATATCTTATGCTTTAATTGAATGATTTTATCAGCTCTTCACCCACTTATTCATGTGAATTTGCATGATTTTACAATTCCTTCATTGTTTTATGATATATGAGAAAACATATTTCCTATGCTCTAAAAATATTAAATTTAATTATCCTTTATTACCATTCGATGCTGTGATTTGTGTGTTGAGTACTTTCAGGTTTTATAGGGCAAAAATGACTTAAAGGATGGAAAGGAAACATACAAAAATGGAAGGAAAGCACAAAATGGAGTTTTTGAAGAAATTGGCAACGACGTGAACGCGTGGATGATGCACGAAAACTTGTCTCTCAACAAATTTCCCTTCGGCAAGTATACCAAATTGTCGTAAAGTAAAAACTCACAATAGAGAGAGGTTGAATCCCACAGGGATTGATTGGTCAAGCAACTTTAGTTGGAAGAATGTGCTAGTTGAGCTAGGCAGAATTTAGTTGAGATTTGCAAGAAATTAAATGGCGGAAAAATAATTGCAGAAAATAAAATGTAGAATCTTAAATGGGGATTTGGAAAGATGAACATGGAAATAAATGGCAGAAAGTAAAGAGAATGGGTAAGATCAGAGATGGGGATTCATTGGGCTTAGGAGATGTTGCATTCTCCGGATCAAGTTCATTCTCATCTCTTCCTCAATCAATGCATTCATTGATCTCCTTGGCAATCTTAAGTGATTGGATTCCAATTCCTTGGCGATCCAATCTCTCTAAACTTGAACAATTGCCCAATTCCTTGATTTAATTGCTCATGGAAAGAGATGAAGTATGGTCATTGATTATACCACATGTATTTCCAAATCAAAGTGTTGGGAGGATTACATGACACTATATCCGCCCAAACCCTAATTTGGACCAACATGAGAAAGCATTTCTAGCATGATCTTCTCATCCCTTTTCCAAGGCTCAAAGGAGATCCAATTTTGGAGAGTTTCTTTTCCAAGAAAACTAACCAATTAGATTAAGATTGAAAGCTTTCTAGCAAATCAAGAGAAAAGAAAGCAGAAGAAGAATGAAAACTATAATTGATCCATCAAATTACAACAGAGCTCCCTAACCCAATGAAAGGGGTTTAGTTGTCCATAGCTCTGGAAATGGAAATGGAAATGAAAAAGGGTAGAACAGAATACATTCAGAAAGTAAATATACAGAGTGTAGTTCCCCAAAAGTGCCAAGCTCCCTTACAGTTCAAAACTATCCCTATATATACTACTCTTCTTGATCTTATAGTAAGTTCTTCATGTCTTGGATATGGGCCTTAGATCTTGAGTTGAAGCAGTTACAATCTTCAGTGGGCTTAGCTTTGTTTGCAGAAGAGTGTGAGTTAGGCATGGGCGTTAGTTAGGACGTTAGTGGCTGGTGCACGAAATTGTGATCATCAATGGCGCCATCAACATGGTACTCTCAATTGCAATCTCAATTATTTATCACAACTTCTCATAACTAACCAGCAAGTGCACTGGGTCGTCCAAGTAATAAACCTTACGCGAGTAAGGGTCGATCCCACGGAGATTGTTGGTATGAAGCAAGCTATGGTCACCTTGTAAATCTTAGTCAGGTAAACTCAAATGGTTATGGATGATGTATGAATAAAACATAAAGATAAAGATAGAGATACTTATGTAATGCATTGGTGAGAATTTCAGATAAGCGTATGGAGATGCTTTGTCCCTTCCGTCTCTCTGCTTTCCTACTGTCTTCATCCAATCCTTCTTACTCCTTTCCATGGCAAGCTGTATGTAGGGTTTCACTGTTGTTAGTAGCTACCTCCCATCCTCTCAGTGAAAATGTTCAACGCACCCTGTCACGGCACGGCTATTCAGTTGTCGGTTCTCGATCATGTCGGAATAGAATCCAGTGATTCTTTTGCGTCTGTCACTAACGCCCCACAATCGTGAGTTTGAAGCTCGTCACAGTCATTCAATCATTGAATCCTACTCAGAATACCACAGACAAGCTTTAGACCTTCCGGATTCTCTTGAATGCCGCCATCAATTCTAGCTTATACCACGAAGATTCCGATTAAGGGATCCAAGAGATAAACATTCAAGCATTGTTTGCTTGTAGAACAGAGGTGGTTGTCAGGCACTCGTTCATAAGTGAGAATGATGATGAGTGTTACATAATCATCACATTCATCATGTTCTTGGGTGCAAATGAATATCTTAGAACAAGAACAAGCTGAATTGAATAGAAGAACAATAGTAATTGCATTAATACTCAAGGTACAGCAGAGCTCCACACCTTAATCTATGGTGTGTAGAAACTCCACCGTTGAAAATACATAAGAACAAAAGTGATCATTGGCTTCGGCCCCAGAGAGGGTCAATAGCAAAAGGTCCTACTTATAGAGAACTAGTAGCTTAGGGTTTACAAATATGAGTAAATGACATAAAAATCCACTTCCGGGCCCACTTGGTGTGTGCTTGGGCTGAGCATTGATACATTTTCGTGTAGAGACTTCTCTTGGAGTTAAACGCCAGCTTTTGTGCCAGTTTGGGCATTTAACTCCCATTCTTGTGCCAGTTCCGGCGTTTAACGCCGGGCAGTTTTGAGCAGATTTGCAATGCCGGTTTGGGCCATCAAATCTCGGGCAAAGTATGAACTATTATATATTTCTGGAAAGCCCAGGATGTCTACTTTCCAACGCTGTTGAGAGACCGCTAATTGGGCTTCTGTAGCTCCAGAAAATCCACTTCGAGTGCAGGAAGGTCAGAATCCAACAGCATCTGCAGTCCTTTTCAGCCTCTGAATCAGATTTTTACTCAGGTCCCTCAATTTCAGCCAGAATATACCTGAAATCACAGAAAAACACACAAACTCATAGTAAAGTCCAGAAAAGTGAATTTTAACTAAAAACTAATA
>NC_029775.3:66099461-66099620 GCF_000817695.3 Arachis duranensis
TATCTATGAAGATCAGTATTAATTAGATGAGCGGGGCTTTAGCTTTTTGCCTCTGAATAGTTTTGGCATCTCACTCTATTCTTTGAAATTCAGAATGATTGGCTTCTATAGGAACTCAGAATCCAGATAGTGTTATTGATTCTCCTAGTTAAGTATGAT
>NC_029775.3:66101605-66102989 GCF_000817695.3 Arachis duranensis
TACTGGCGTTTAAACGCCAGCAAGGTCTTCCTCTAGGGTGTGCTATTTTTCTTTCTGTTTTTCATTCTGTTTTTGCTTTTTCAATTGATTTTGTGACTTTCCATGATCATCAACCTACAGAAAATATAAAATAACAAAGGAAAAATAGATAAATATAATATTGGGTTGCCTCCTAACAAGCGCTTCTTTAATGTCAGTAGCTTGACAGTGGGCTCTCATAAAGCCTCACATATGCTCAGAGCAATGTTGGAACCTCCCAACACCAAACTTAGAGTTTGAATGTGGGGGTTCAACACCAAACTTAGAAGTTAGTTGTGGCCTCCCAACACCAAACTTAGAGTTTGACTGTGGGGGCTCTGTTTGGCTCTATTTTGAGGGAAGCTCTTCATGCTTCCTCTCCATGTTTACAGAGGGATATCCTTGAGCCTTAAACACAAGGGATTCTTCATTCACTTGAATGATCAATTCTCCTTTGTCAACATCAATCACAGCCTTTGCTGTGGCTAGGAAGGGTTTGCCAAGGATGATGGATTCACCCATGCACTTCCCAGTCTCTAGGACTATGAAATCAGCAAGGATGTAATGGTCTTCAATCTTTACCAGAACATCCTCTACAAGCCCATAAGCTTGTTTTCTTGAATTGTCTGCCATCTCTAGTGAGATTCTTACAGCTTGTACCTCAAAGATCCCTAGCTTCTCCATTACAGAGAGAGGCATGAGGTTTATGCTTGATTCTAGGTCACACAGAGCCTTCTTGAAGGTCATGGTGCCTATTGTACAAGGTATTGAGAACTTCCCAGGATCTTGTCTCTTTTACCAGAAGTAAGTCCAATGGAATCTCTATGGTCTCATTATGAGCCTCAGATTCCCATGGTTCCTCATTAGGGAACTCATTGGAGGCCAGTGGACGTCCATTGAGGTCTTCCTCAGTGGCGTTCACTACCTCTCCCTCCTCTCCAAATTCGGCCATGTTGATGGCCTTGCACTCTCCTTTTGGATTTTCTTCTGTATTGTTTAGAAGAGTACTAGGAGGGAGTTCAGTAATTTTCTTACTCAGCTGACCCACTTGTGCCTCCAAGTTTCTAATGGAGGACCTTGTTTCAGTCATGAAACTCTGGGTGGTTTTGATTAGATCAGAGACCATGGTTGCTAAGTCAGAGTGGCTCTGCTTAGAATTCTATGTCTGTTGCTGAGAAGATGATGGAAAAGGCTTGCCATTGCTAAACCTGTTTCTACCACCATTATTGTTGTTGAAACCTTGTTGAGGTCTCTGTTGATCCTTCCATGAAAGATTTGGATGATTTCTCCATGAAGGATAATAGGTGTTTCCATAGGATTCTCCCATGTAATTCACCTCTTCCATTGAAGGGTTCTCAGGATCATA
>NC_029775.3:66103109-66104026 GCF_000817695.3 Arachis duranensis
CCTGAGTCAATATTTTGTTCTGAGCCAATATGGCATTCAGAGTATCAATCTCAAGAACTCCTTTCTTCTGATTCGTCCCATTGTTCACAGGATTCCTTTCAGAAGTGTACATGAATTGGTTATTTGCAACCATTTCAATGAGTTCTTGAGCTTCTGCAGGAGTCTTCTTCAGATGAAGATATCCTCCAGCAGAGCTATCCAAAGACATCTTGGACAGTTCAGACAGACCATCATAGAAAATACTTATGATGCTCCATTCAGAAAGCATGTCAGAGGGACACTTTCTGATCAATTGTTTGTATCTTTCCCAAGCTTCATAGAGGGATTCTCCTTCCTTCTGTCAGAAGGTTTGGACTTCCACTCTAAGCTTACTCAATTTTTGAGGTGGAAAGAACTTTGCCAAGAAGGCATTGACTAGCTTTTCCCAAGAGTTCAGGCTTTCTTCAGGTTGTGAGTCCAACCATATCCTAGCTCTGTCTCTTACAGCAAAAGGGAATAGCATAAGTCTGTAGACTTCAGAGTCAACCCCATTAGTCTTGACAGTGTCACAGATTTGCAAGAACTCAGCTAAAAACTGATGAGGATCTTCCAATGGAAGTCCATGAAACTTGCAATTCTGTTGCATTAGAGAAACTAATTGAGGCTTAAGCTCAAAGTCGTTTGCTCCAATGGCAGGGATAGAGATGCTTCTCCCATAAAAGTCGAGAGTAGGTGCAGTAAAGTCACCCAGCACCCTCCTTGCATTATTGGCATTGTTGTTGTTTTCAGCTGCCATGTCTTCTTCTTGTTTGAAGATTTCTGTTAGGTCCTCTACAGAGAGTAGTGCTTTAGCTTCTCTTAGCTTTCCCTTTAAGGTCCTTTCAGGTTCAGGGTCAGCCTCAACAAGAATGCTTTTGTCTTTGCTCCTGCTCATAAGA
>NC_029775.3:66104034-66105467 GCF_000817695.3 Arachis duranensis
AATTTTTGAAAATTAAGTAAGAGATTTTAAAAACATTTTGAAAAAGATTAATTGATTTTTGAAAACTAAGAGTGGAAAAGAAATCAAGTGATTTTTGAAAAAGATTTTGAAATAAGAAATTAAAAAGATATGATTGAAAACTATTTTAAAAAAGATGTGATTTAAGAAGATATGATTGAAAAAGATATAATTTTAAAAAGACATGATTGAGAAGATATGATTTGAAAAACAATTTAAAAGGATTTGATTTTGAAAATTAACGACTTGGCTAACAAGAAAAGATATGATTCAAACATTAAACCTTTCTCAACAGAAAAGGAAACATACTTGAAATGTTGAATCAAATCATTAATTGATAGCAAGTATTTTTGAAAATGGAAAGAAATTGATTTTGAAAAAGATTTGATTGAAAAGATTTGATTTGAAAAAGATTTGATTTTGAAAAATGTTGAAAACTTGAAAAAAAATTTGGATTGAAAACAGAATCTTCCCTCTTGTGCCATCCTGGCGTTAAACGCCCAGAATGGTGCACATTCTGGCGTTTAACGCCCAAAGCACTACCCTTTTGGGCGTTAAACGCCCAGCCAGGCACCCTGGCTGGCGTTAAACACCAGTTTGTCTTCCTCACTGGGCATTTTGAACGCCCAGCTTTTTTTGTGTAATTCCTCTGCAGTATGTTCTGAATCTTCAATTCTCTGTATTATTGACTTGAAAAGACATAAATTAAAAATTTTTTGGATTTTTAATAATGAGGAATAATCAAAATGCAACTGAAATCAAATAAACAATGCATGCAAGACACCAAACTTAAAAGTTTGTATACTATTGACACTACAAAATGAGAATGCACATGAGAAACACAAAACACTCAAGACAAGAGAATTTAAAGATCAGAGCAATGAAATCATTAAGAACATCTTGAAGATCACTTAAGACGCATGAATGAATGCAAAAAGAACAGAAACATGCAATTGACACCAAACTTAACATGAGACACTAGACTCAACAAGAAACATACAATATTTTTGGTTTTTTATGATTTTGTAATTTTTTTTTGGATTTTTCGAAAATTAAGTGGAAAAGAGAATAAAGGTATCAAAATTCTTAATGAGAATTCCAGGAATCATGCAATGTTAGTCTAAAGCTTCAGTCTAAAGGAATTAGACATGGCTAGCCAAGCTTCAGTAGGACATTGCATTCAAGAGCTAAATTGATGAAAATCAATCAGCTTTGGTGATGATAAGAACATCACCTTGAAACACTAGAATTCATTCTTAAGAACTCTGAAGAAAAATGCCTAATCTAAGCAACAAGATGAATCGTCAGTTGTCCAAACTCGAACAATCCCCGGCAACGGCGCCAAAAACTTGGTGCACGAAATTGTGATCATCAATGGCGCCATCAACATGGTACGCTCAATTGCAATCTCAACT
>NC_029775.3:66105994-66110199 GCF_000817695.3 Arachis duranensis
GTGAGAATGATGATGAGCGTCACATAATCATCACATTCATCATGTTCTTGGGTGCAAATGAATATCTTAGAACAAGAATAGGCTGAATTGAATAGATGAACAATAGTAATTGCATTAATACTCGAGGTACAGCAGAGCTCCACACCTTAATCTATGGTGTGTAGAAACTCCACCGTTGAAAATACATAAGAACAAGGTCTAGGCATGGCCGAGAGGTCAGCCCCCAAAACGTGATCAAAAGATTCAAAGATCTAAAGATGAAAATACAATAGCAAAAGGTCCTACTTATAGAGAACTAGTAGCTTAGGGTTTACAAATATGAGTAAATGACATAAAAATCCACTTCCGGGCCCACTTGGTGTGTGCTTGGGCTGAGAATTGAAGCATTTTCATGTAGAGACTTCTCTTGGAGTTAAACGCCAGCTTTTGTGCCAGTTTGGGCGTTTAACTCCCATTCTTGTGCCAGTTCCGGCGTTTAACACCGGACAGTTTTGAGCTGATTTGCAATGCCGGTTTGGGCCATCAAATCTCAGGCAAAGTGTGGACTCTTATATATTGCTGGAAAGCCCAGGATGTCTACTTTCCAACGCCATTGAGAACGTGCCAATTGGGCTTCTGTAGCTCCAGAAAATCCACTTCGAGTGCAGGGAGGTCAGAATCCAACAACATATGCGTCCTTTTCAGCCTCTGAATCAGATTTTTGCTCAAGTCCCTCAATTTCAGCCAGAATATACCTGAAATCACAAAAAAACACACAAAATCATAGTAAAATCCAGAAAAGTGAATTTTAACTAAAAACTAATAAAAATATACTAAAAACTAACTAAAACATACTAAAAACATACTAAAAACAATGCCAAAAAGCGTATAAATTATCCGCTCATCAGTGGCGTTAATGTTAAGGGAGGATGTGGGTTCGAGAACGTTAGTGACAATCACCTTTTTCACTAACGTTCCAACCCAAAATGATCAACGTTACCTTCAACGTTAGTGTAACTAAAGTGGCTTTTAACGTGGGCATGCCTAAGCTTCGAGAGCGTTAGTGATACTTACCTTTGTCACTAACGCTTCAAACGCCCCTTCTTCCCACGTTAGAGTTCACGTTAATTGGATTAACGTGACTACTAACGTGGTGGTGATAGCCATCTCCAAGTTAGTGACAAAGGTGAGTGTCACTAATGTTGGCCTATAATGCTCGGCTCCACGTTACTCTTCACGTTAGTGGTCTTAACGTGACTACTAATATGGGCAATGTTGGCTTAGTCCAACATTAGTGACAAAGGTGAGTGTCACTAACGTTGGCACTTTCTTCTTCCTCCACGTTAGAGTTCACGTTAACTAAGTTAACGTGACTCTTAACGTGACCAATTGTGCCAATTTGTAGCGTTAGTGGCATTCAACTTTACCACTAACGCTGGAGCTCCCTTTTCCTCCACGTTAACTACCACGTTAATGTAGTTAACGTGGCAATTAACGTAGGCTATGATGGCTTCGAAGGCGTTATTGGTGATCACTTTTCTCATTAACGCTACAAGCTTCTTCCCATTCCACGTTAGTGGTCACATTAACTAGATTAACGTGGCTACTAACATGGCTCTTCCTTGCTTCCTTTGTCCTGAATTCAAGCAAATAAAGTGCATTAAAGCTCTATTCCAAGTTATGAGATCATGCATTATCCAATTTGCCATTTAATTCTTGCATAATCCTCATGAAATCATGTAAAATTCACAATAATTGCTTGAATCAAGTTGTGAGTGTATTTTCATCCAAAACTTGCCTATTTACTAAGAAAATGCATGAAACTACCCTAAAGCAGTAAAGAAAAGGTCAGTGAAACTGGCCAAGATGCCCTGGCATCAGTGGATGATGCAGACGCGTGCTTAAGCACAAAGAGCATCGATGCGAGTGCATGGATGACGCGAACATGTCACTCGCGAAACACAACTGACGCAGACGCGTGGCTGACGCGATCGCGTGGAAGACCAACATTCCAGATGACGCGACCGTGTGACGTGCGTGCCTGCAGAAGTTGCAGCAGTCGGCCCCAGTGACTTTTGGACCCTTTTTGGTCCAGATCCAAGCCTAGAGAACACAGATTAAAGGCTATAAATTGGGAGAATCTATTCATTCATCATGATGAGATAATAATACATAGTTTTAGAATTAGATGTAGTTTTTAGAGAGAGAGGTTCTCTCCTTTCTCTTAGGATTAGGATTTATCTTAGGATTTCTCTTAGTCATTAGGATTGTTTCTTCATATCAGGTTCAATAATCTATGTTTCTCTTCTACTTTTATTTACTCTGATGCTTTTATGTGTATTTGATTTATGTTTCCCAATTGGCTTATGAACCATTCATGTTATGATTTTCTTAGTTAATATAATTTGAGGTATTTCAGACTCATGATTGTTTTGCTCTATTTATGATTTCTTCTCCCTTTTGGCTTTGGTTAGTTAATTGGTGATACTTGAGTTATCAAACTCAACAGTGGTTGAAATTGGCAATTGCTAATTTATTTGGATCGCTCTAAAAGTTGACTGAAACTCGAGGATCAATTTAATTAGTCTACTTGACTTTCCTTTATTTAATAAGGGATAATTAAGTGGGATTAAAACCCAATTCTCAGCACACCTGATAAGGATAACTAGGATAGAAATTCCAATTTTCATACCTTGCCAAGATATTTATAGTAATTGATTTATTAACTCCTGCAATCTATTTTTTTCTCTTGTTCAAACCCTTTTCAAAACCCAAAATTACTATTTTCCATAACCAATAATAAAACACACCTCCCTGTAATTCCTTAAGAAGACGAACTGAGGTTTGAATACTTCGGTTTATAAATTTTATTGGGTTTGTTACTCGTGACAACCAAACGTTTGTAAGAAAGGAATTCTTGTCGGTCTAGAAGCTATACTTACAACGGGAATTTATTTGTGAAAATTCTAGACCGCACGAGAGTTTCGTTCTTCAGTTTACAAACTGCAATCCTGAGTAGTTTTGGCATCTCACTCTCCTTTGAATCAGAAAGATGGCATTGTCATTCGGAATTAGAATCTGGATAGTATTATGAATTCTCTAGTCTTTTATACTTCGGTTTAATCCTTGAACACAGTAAATTCCCTTTTATTCTCTTTTCTTTGGTGCATTGCACCTTGAACCTATCCGTGACTTTAAATATTTTCTGTCAAGTTTCACTTGACACAAAAACACCACAAGCACTTCACTGGAGAACCCTCTTTAAGTTCTAATTTTTCTTTCAATTACTCCCAGATAGTAGTACTCAAAGCCTTTGGTATACTCTGTTAAATGCATTTGATTTCGACTCTTAGTGCTTTATCTCAAGGATTACTTGACACATTCACACCACAAGCATATGACTAGGGAAACAACTCTTTGAGCTTTTAATCATGTCTGACCTCCCTAGTCATTGATGCTTAGAGCCTTGGACCTTGCTTTTATTTTTTTTTCTTTTGCCGTTTCTTTTGCTTCAAGGATTAAGCTTTCACTAACTTCAGAGAATTCATAATAAGTCTCTAAATTACTGTTCCTCATACATCAACATCCTTTAATTCAAATTCAGATATGCACTGTTCATATCATTCATTCAGAATAACAATTAATACCAGCACAATTAAATAAATAAGACTATTCTTTGTTATGAACTCTATTTTTCATGCAATACATGTTTTTCTTCTTTTTCTTTTGGATTCAAGCTCAGTGAGCAATACATGAGACACTTCTCAGAATTAAAACTAAATAACAAAATAAGAATAACAAATTAAAATAGAACCTAGGAATTGAAATAATAAAGGATCATGCAATAACTAAAAAAAAATAGCAGAAAACAGGAACATATCAAAGTAAGAACGGGAGGGAATATAGAATGAAAGGACCTCAACCACCTTAGTTATCTTAGTGGCCGTCTCATTTTTCAGGCTGTGCTCCTCCGTAAAGATGATTCACCTCCTTTTGGTGCCATTAAAATAAACAGAAAAACCAAAAGCGAAGCAATAACACCAAATTTAAAAGTTTGCTTGTCCTCAAGCAAAGAAAAACTAAAAACAGAGAGAAACATAAAAAGACGCATAGAAGAACAAAAACAAATATTATCGCAAAAGAAGAATAAAATGATAAAAGGACAAGAGAGGGTAAAATAATTAAAATATATATATTTTTTGTTGTTGTTTTGTAATTTTATATAT
>NC_029775.3:66110266-66138191 GCF_000817695.3 Arachis duranensis
ATATATATATATAAGGGTGTTATGGACGGAATATATAGAAAGGGAAAAAGGGAACGTGGGATCCCGAAGGGGAATATATAGTGAATGAAATAAAGGGAAGTGGATCTATTCAGGGGTGGGGACTAATGCTATTGATTTGGTTCAAAAATCATTGATTTGGTGTGGAATTAGAACCAAATAGGAAGCTGGCACCTAATTTTAAGATTTCTGGCTCCTAACTTCATTTTGATGGGTGGAAGTAAGGCCTGCGCCTAACTTGAGTGCACTTGCGCTTATCTTGAAGCCTCCCGAGTGTATCAACGACCCTGGCGCCTTACTTGATCCTTTGTGGCGCCCAACTTGCCTTGAGTTCTCACACCTTGCACCTAACTTGAGAGGGCTCAAGTTAGGTGTGGACTAGGCAGAGAAAAATCCTCCTTGCACGCGTCTTGTGGTGTCTAACTTGAGAAACTTTAAGTTAGGCGCCAACCCCCGGAGAGTGATGCCTCCTTGTACCCAGCATGTGGCACCTGACTTGAGATTTTCAAGTTAGGCGTCACCAAAATCTGAATCAATATCCTCCCGGGTGTTTGAAACTCTGTATTTAGGAACCTGTTTCTATTTCAATGACTCAGATTCAACTTTCAATTCTTAGAAATTATGTAGAAGCAGGACAAAGAGAAATTGTAGATCAAGAGTGAAACAGAATTCCTTCAATTCTCAATCCACAATTCAAAATCAAAAAGAAAAACTAAAAGAGAGAGCTCTCTACTACTACTCTTAATGCTCCCTAGTGGAGCTCGCCTACCAATGCTCTCTATTAGAGCCAACTCCCCTAACAAAGATGAAAATGGTGCCTTATATAGGCTTTTTACAAAATGATATTGAAATGAAAAACAAATTAAATGAAAATCCTAATTCTAGCTTATTCTTGTGCCTTTGAGTGATGATGTGGGCTTTGCTTGCTTTGGATTTGAGGAGAAATGGGTTTGGTTGGCCTTGATTCAATTTGGAGAGAAATTGAATTTAAATGGAATTTTTATTCAATTTTTGGGCCCATGGGTGTTGCTCCCAGGTCAATGCTCTGCTCTCACCAAGAGTGGAGCATCCAAGCCTTGCCAAGTCTTATGCATGCAACATTGCTCCCTGGCCGTGTCATGTAATGCTCAGCTCTTCAATGTAGCACTCAGCTCTCCAAGTGAGCGCAGAATCCTTGCTTCCTTGGTGAGGTATCCGTGTTCAAGCCATGGGGGTTGCATTCTTGCCCAATTTCCTTGCATTTTTTTGGGAGAGAGCATGACAATGCTCTTCAAGAGAGCGCTATGCTCTCCAAGTGAGCGCCACTTTGCTTCGGAGTGAGGCTCTAGCTTTGAGCATTGGTGGAAGCATTGGCTGATTTTTTTGCTTGTTTTTTGCCCTTAAAGATATATTTCATTCGTGCCTCAATTTCATGCCAAATATGGATTGCCATACATTGTTGGAAAGCTCTGACTGTGAGCTTTCCAACGCAACTAGAAGCACATCAATCGGACATATGTAGCTCAAGTTATAGCCCTTTGAAAGAGGCATGGTCATGCTGTGAGTGCCCAGATTTTAACTTAGCCAAAATTTTGCTTCCAAGCTTATCTTTGCATCAGGGTAATGCTCTGCTCTTGGCAAGAGCGGAGCATTGTATGCTGATTGCCTATTCTCTTTTAATTTTGTCATGGGCCACGCTTTTAAAAGCATGGCCTAAGCCTCCAAAGTGTGCTCCAACTTCAAAGTGTTTCCCAAAGCTCTTTTTTTCTCCTTTTTAGCTTATTTTGTGCTTCTTTGCTTCTTTTTCTTCTTATTTCCTACAAAATTTATAAAATCAAATAATCAAGGAAATATACCATTTAAGTACAAAAGCATTCATTATTCAAGCACAAATCATCAATTTCTTGTATGAATAAGCATAGAAAAACATGACATGGTGACATGTCATCAAGTATGATACTCAAAATAAGGCATATAATACCTCAAGCTGTCATATATGTCAATTGCATTTGTAATAGCATTATCATCGTGAGTGACTCTTGTACAAAAGCTTACTCCCTTCCTGTCCAAAAACTGCATTCAATATAAGCATTATAAACTATGATCAGTAAATTCCTAAGAGAAAAACTAGAAAAACAGTATGTACAACCAATACAATTGGCAGCCATGAACAAGATGCTGTGTATAGTCTATTGGATCTAATGAGATTGTACTTTCTGCCTTGCAAATTATAATTTGAGATTTAAAAAATATTTGACACAACCAGATCTTAGTTCTATTATTAGATCATTATTTTTTTAGTTAAAACTTAATTCATCCATCCTAAATTCCTAGTTATACTTTCTTCATAAGAGTGATTTTGTTTTTTTAGACTTGACAAGAAAGAAAGCAAGTATTAAGTATACTATGCACATTCTCTTCATGTCTCAGTTTTCTCTTCAACTTATCAACCTATCAAGTTTGAAAACATTAATTTACTCTATGTATTGAAAATTTATTTCACTAATAAATTATCACATACATCTTGTATCAACACCATTTTCCTTTCTCGATTCGATTGACGCCCATTTTTCTGTGCAGGAATTGCTTTGCTCCCTCTACTTTCCATCTTGTCCTCTTTTGCACATTCAAAGATAGAATCTTTGGAAAGCAGCAAAAAGAAAAAATTAGCTAGAGTCTCTGATATGTTTCTTATGACAAGTAAAAGAACCAAGCTTCCACTTTCCAGATTTAGATAATATTTAAAAGAGGAAGAGAAATTCTATCTGCCTACTACAGTTAAAGTAGTTTAAGCATTAAAATCAAAACTCTTTTAGTGTATAGTGTATAACTAATTCTATCTTGCAAATTGACTAAACAATAGAATAATTAACACCCTACGAGATAAAAAACAACCAAGGTAAAAAGCAAAAATGAAAAATGATTAAAGCTTATTCAAAATTAAAATACCTTATCAAGGTAAGGCTATTCAAGAAACTTGTTCAGCCAATCAATCTTCAGCAAAAACACGAAAACAAGAAACATTGCCTCAACAAAAACCTAAATCCCAAAAAATTCAACAAAAATGAAACTAGTCAATGCATTCAGGAACCTTGATTTCACAAACAAGTTTATAAGAACACAAAAAAGAACTGTACCTGTTACAAATTCTTATCATAGAATAGGAAATAGAATTAGAGTTAGCGATGGAACATAGGATAATATAATTAGAGTTAGCGATACAATTGAATGAAAGAAAACAGTGATGAAAGATTGAAGAGAGAAACGCAGCAACACACGGAGAAGACCAACCACTAGTGGCGAGATCGAAGAGAGAAACGCACATTACGATTCGAAAGGGAGCAACACGAACAAGGTCAACGGAAGGGGTGTGACGGAGAAGAACCAGGAAGGGGTACGACAGAGCCTCAGTGCGATGGAAGTTCAGTACAATGGAGGTTCGGTGCAATGGCGGTGCAAGGCTGATAGCGCCACCGATGGAGCATTTAGAGGGATGAGTGTAGAGGCACGGAAGTGGAAACTGAAACGGAGAGAAGAACGTGAACCACAAAACTTTATTTTAATATTTTCGACGGAAAATTTTAAATTACAAATAGATTTTCATCTTTAATAATTTAATAAAATTGCAGCGTTTTGTCCATTTAATTACAGACGGATTTTCCGTCTGTAACCATTTCCAACGAAAAAAATTAATTTTTCTGACAAAATTATCGACGGATTCTCTTTTCCATCTATAATTTATGCTAATTCATTTTTTTGTTTTCCGACAAAAAATCCCTCTCAAATTCTGTTTGTATTTCTGTGGGATAAAATCCGTCGGAAATATCCGTCTGTAATAACTAGTTTTCTAGTAGTGAGTAGGGAAACTCCTTATCTATCCTTTTAATTTTTGTAAATTCACCTTAGAGTGCACAAAAAAAACTCTTATTTAATTTTGTTTATGCAATTATTCTATCTTAAAGTCAGTGTTTGCAAAAAAAGAGTAAAAAAATGATTGAGTATTATGATAGTGATTATGAAAAAGAGCTTTTCATTCCAGATTCGAGGATGAATCTTTTTGAAGAGGGAGACGATGATACGTGCTCAGGAAGGCATTTTCGTCATGTTAGAGACAAGGGGGTAGAATGGTAATCCTGTGATATTCAAGGATTTGAATACTAGAAGAATTATACCATGCCGATCTTGGACATCAAAAAAAATAAAAGTTCATCTCAAAAACAGTGGTGCTGAAATGGCGGTAGCTCATAAGGCTCTTTGGGCTAACTCAGGAAAGCATGAAGCCCAATAAGACTTTCCAAATTCAAGTTGGAGGCATAATTTATCATTAATTTTCAAATTTTAGGCCTTTTTCTTGGTTTGTTTTGCCGTTAGAGTTTGTTAGAAGATTTTTTTAGCTCTGATTTGCTTAGTAGTATTTTTAGAAATTTTAAATTTAAATTAAATCTGATCTAATCTATTAAGATCAAATATAATTTAAATTTTAAAATCTTATCTTATCTTTTTGTTAGTTTGTTAGGGGCCTATTTAAACACCTTTGGTGAGACCATTAACATAACTTTTGATGAAAAATTTTTTTTTAGTGCTTTATACATGTTTTTTTAGTGTGATTAAGTGAGGTGAGTGATTTGCTTCATGATAAACCATTATTTTATGCTCAATTAAGTGGTTTCTATCAAGTTTTTGGTCACTTATTCATCTAAACTTCATGGTTTTACAATTCCTTCTTTATTCCTTAATATATGTGAAAATATGTTTCCAAGACCATAAAATTACTAATTTTAATTATCCTTTATTACCATTCGATGCCATGATCCGTGTGTTGAGTACTTTCAGGCTTTATAGGGCAGGAATGGCTTAGCGAACAGAAAGGAAACATACAAAAGTGGAAGGAACACGCGAAAATGAAGTTTTGAAGGAAATGGCAGCGACGCGCACGCATGGACGACGCGGACGCGTGACTCGCGCAGAGCACAAGCGACGCGCACGCGTGGACGACGCGGACACATGCCTAGCGCAAAGCACGAGCGACGCGTACGCGTGAATGATGGGTACGCGTGACAAAGAAAACTTCCAAATGACGCGTACACGTGACCCACGCGCACGCAGGACGGACGCCACGTGCAGAAAATTGCAGAAAATGCCCCCAGTGATTATAAAGTGGGAGAATCCATTCATTCAAGGAATAACATGGATACAACATTCAAATTCACAATTTTAGGTTTTAGATGTAGTTTTTAGAGAGAGAGGCTCTTTCCTCTCTCTTAGGTTTTAGGATTAGGATTTCTCTTAGGTTAAGTTTACTTCTTCTCCAAATTCCAGGTTCAATGTTCCTTTAATTTGTGTTTCTCTTCTACTTTTATTTACTCTAATGCTTTTACTTGTTAATTACTTATGTTGCCAAATTGGCTTATGAACTCTTCATGTTAGATTTGAATATTATATTTAATGCAATTTGAGGTATTTCAGATTTATGATTACTTTCTTCTATTTATGATATAAATAATTTAGACTTTCCACTTTTGGCTTTGGTCAAGTAATTGGTAACACTTGAGTTGTCAAACTCAGCGGTTGATTGAGAATTGGAAATTGCTGATTGATTTGGATCCTTCTAAAGATAGTCTTTCCATAGGAGTTGACTAGGACTTGAGGAATCAAGTTGATTAGTCCACTTGACTTTCCTTTAGTAAGGGTTAACTAAGTGGGAGCAACAAACAATTCTCATCACACCTGATAAGGATAACTAGGATGGGATTTCCAGTTTTCATACCTTGCCAAGAGTTTTTATAATTATTAATTTATTTTTCTTGCCATTTAAATTACTCGTTCTTTATTTCAAAAACCCAAAAATATACCTTTTTTTCCATAACCAATAATAAATCATACTTCCCTGCAATTCCTTGAGATACGACCCAAGGTTTAAATACTTCGGTTATAAATTTTATTGGGTTTGCTTAAGTGACAACCAAAACTTTTGTCCGAAAGGATTCTTTGTTGGTTTAGAAACTATACTTACAATGCGATTATATTTCTATAAATTCTATACTAGCAAGAATCTAATCGTCAAAATGGCGCCGTTGCCGGGGAATTGCAACTGTGTGCCTTAGTTTTGGTTATTGTAAATATTTTTCTTTTTCTTATTTATTTATTTTTGTTTTTATTTTTGTTTTTAATTTTTATTAGCTACTATGAGTTCTCACCCCTCTGGCTTTAAGTTTGGTTCCAACATTGTTGCAAGGATTGGAAGCTATAATAGGAACATGCATCAAGGTCGAAACAATCAAAGATGGAAGGAGCCACAAGGATCTGATCAACCCTTTCGACAACAACACTTTCCAAAGTACCATGGACACCGACCATTCTACAATGCATACCAAGACAATAGTAATGGTGGACCCCTTCGTGACATACTACCTCCACCCAATTACTGTAGTCAAGAGCCATTCTGAGGAGTGTACCAAGATGATATATATAGTGGACCCCCTTGTAGTTACCAACATGCCCCGACATATGTTTATGAACCCCCTCCTAAACATAACTCTGAACTACCATACTCACAAGCCAACTACAACCATTCACCTCCTTATGACCCTAACCCTTATCCACACCAATTCCAATCCAATTACTCCCAAGAACCACCACTGCCCTATGCACCATGTCCATATTCATTGACCCAAGAATCAAAGGAGCGTCTCAAGGAAACAGTGGAAAAATTTCATGCAACCTTTCATCAATTGGAGCAAGCGATTAATCGATTACCTTCCCGACGTTCGGACAGTCAAGGAACCCCCATGGCTTCATGTGGACAATCTAATGAATAACATAGCATGAAGGAGATACTGGAAACTCCGACGGACAGTAAAGAGCATGACTTTGTACTCGAACAAGTGGAGGAAGCCAAAATTACCAACGAAGAAGAATTGGTTGAAGAATTAGGAGATGCTGAGCCTCCATGGGAATCCAAAATTGTGGAGAATTCCGTCAATAAATTTGTCATTGATGCTACGGAGGATAGTGCACAACCCCCAAAGCAGGTATCCTATGAAGAACTAAACGGAACAACTCAAGAAGCGAGTTTCCTTGATAATGATAATCATGAATCAAGTTCTCCTAGTAATGAACTTGCATTTGCAAGTGAATTCTTTGAGATAGAAGAATCTTCCCCAAGTGAATACGAAGATGATATTGAGGTAGATTTTTCCTAACCTCCAACTTATGACTTGAGTGATGAGGAAAAAATCAAAGACTTGGATCAAGACGTGGTTGCAGTTGAAGAAGTTTGCAAAGAAGTGGAAGAATTCACAGAAGAACACAAGGGAGTAGAGCTTGCAAGACCACTGGAAACACCTACCCCAAGGCCATTACCACCCAATACAAACTTCATGTGAGTAAAATCCTTAGCCTTTATCTTTACTTTTCCACTTGAATATGGTTTGCTTGAAACAGATGGCCAGCTTAGAGCTCTTTTGCGGCTTCAAGAGTAAGAGGGAAATGGTTCGTACCCAGAGCTAGTATGCAAGATTCAATGAGGTTCCACACTTCAATTTGAAGTGCAAAGATTGGTATCAAGTTCAATTGAATGGGTCTAGGATATTGTTTGGCCGCTTCAGTGAGAATTCAGACTGCTTGCCACCCGGATGGAACAATATTGCTCAACAAGAAGACGAGTGCAAAGGCAAGATTTGGGACCCCGGAATTCAGCCAAGCAATCAATACTCTTGGGGCCTTGTCACTTGCTTTAACTTGCTTGAAGGCTTTCTGCACCTAGTTTGGGATCCCGGAGGCTATTGGAATTGCAAACAGTGGTAGAGATTTCTGGATGAGTTCAAGCATAAGCCACCATAACAAGAAACTCATCAACTGTCCAACTTAAGGACTTTAACTAAAAGTGCTAGGTGGGAGACAACCCACCATGGTATGATCGTTCCTTTTTCAATTTTAATTTCATTTCATTTTGTTTGTTTTTTTTAAGTTTTATTTTATTTTATTGAACTTGGAATTATTCATAACATCCACATCAGCTGCGTCATTTCCACCCACCCCTACCCACGCGTTAGCGTCAATGACGCTTTCGTGACGTTGCACTTTCGCCCCATCCATTCTCTCGCGTAATCTATGCGTCTGCGTGGATTTGAATCCACTTAACCCATTCCACTCGAAATCCTAACTCCCAGCATCAACATTTTCCCTCCACCTTCCCCTCTGCACTCTCCTCTCCTACATTACCCCTAGAGCCGCCGCAACCCACCACCACCTCCCACCGGAGCAGCCGCCGCCCGTCCCCCTCACCCCTCTTTCTTCTCCTCTTTTCTTTCTCCTCTTTCCCCCTTTCTCTTCCTTTTCTCCCCACTGCCCCTGCCTCCACCACGACTGCCAACAAGGACCGTTTCCCCTACCGCCTCCCAGTGCCGCCACCATCACCACACCACCGCCATCTCTCTGCATCATATTTCTGTTACTGCGCCCACCATGTTCCGCTGCACACTGATTCCTTTCCTAGTCCGTTAATTAGTTGCATATTTTTTCATATTCTGTTCAAATTAGGATGTGGTTAGTGGATTTAGGCCTGATAATTGCGCCGTTCTTGCTACTTGTTTTCTCCGTTTCGCAATTTTGAAACTGTTGTGATGATAATGCTGTTCATATGCTGTTCTTTACTGTTTAATGCTGTTGTTATACTATTCAACCTGAATTGCATTCCTTGCTACAAATTGAGTTTGTTTATCCTGAATTCATGTGCCTTATTATTGGTTACTCTTTTCTGCATTACTTTATCATCATATAAACTACTTTCTATTGCTATTTATTACCCAGGAACGTCCAATTTTTAGCCGAAGTGCTGCCCGATTTTTTTCACAACTTGTTTCACTAATCTCTCATTCATAATTGGCTTTGGCATTTTCAAATTTTGCACTAATTGGTTTCAACCGAGCCAATTCATGGATAAATGGGCAAGCATTCTCATTCTTTCTGGTTCCCTTATTAGCTAACTCGCATTATTGATAATTTTATTTTCATTTTGCATTTCTTTTATTTATATGATTTATCATCAATAAACTGCAATCTCTGCTTGAATGTGAGTTACTTATTATTCAAGTTTGTGCAATTTTTATTAACTAGGGACCACATCACCATGCCACTTACTTTAACTTCACTTTTTAACTCTTAACTGCACTAACTTTCTAACTTCCCTTTTTGTTTTCAACTAACTACTTTCAAACCATTTCAAGGCATGATTATTGTTGTTCCTGATTAACAAGAATTTCGCATATCATAAATTTTGGATTGTGAATTTTAATCTCTGACTTTTAACTTTCACACAGTCCAAAATTTTACATATATTTAACTCACTACATGTTTATATTTCTCTTTTAACCCCTATTTTGCCCCTCTATGCTTATATTGCTTGAATCCTATTTGCCTTCCTATTTTTCTGCTTTGAGTTGATAAATTGTATCTTGAAACTTCTATTTTTCAGGATGTCTGATCCAAAGGGAAAAGGCAAACCTACAGCAGGCACGGGTAAAAGAAAGAGAGGAGAATCATCTACCGCCCTGTTAGATATCCTGCGTGATGATTCCTAGCGTGAAAAGAACTTCTCTCCGCAGGAAAAAGCAGATCAACTAGTGCCTACCACTGATCTGATCAAGTTCGCAAATCGTTACTGTGAACTCAAATATGATGTCTTTAGGACTAAAAGGCACCTATACTTGGAAAAGACCCTCCGAATTCCAGCTGAACTATAACCGTACACTACAGAACAGATAAAACAGAGAGGCTGGTTCTTTCTGGAGAGGGACTTGATGAAAGTTAATGCATCCTAGGTCCGTGAATTCTATTGTAACTATTACAAGACAACCTTGTATGCAGTATAGCTCAGAGGCAAACAGATTCTAGTCATTAAGGAGGCAATTGAAGATATCCTCCAGTTCATGCCTAAATTTGATCAGCCAGATGGTTATCAGAAGGCTGAGGAAGAGATCAGATTTATGCGATGTGATTGGGACGCAGTGAAGCGAACCATATCCATTGACCCAGCTGCCCCAAGGGTTATGGGTAAGTCAACAGTAAACCCAAAAGGCATAAAAATCATTTATCTGAATGATGAGGCTCGCCTATGGCAGCAAATTCTGAGCAACTATGTAATGCCAAGCACTGACGAGACGGAGGTGCCAGCTGCCATGATTACTCTTATCTAGTGCGTGATGGAAGGCAAGGACCTGTACCTTCCTCGGTTCATCACGCATTCCATGGCTAAAGTCCATGTTAGAGGCACTCTGCCCTTCCCTTATTTGATTACTCAGATGGGCCGCTGAGCCGAGGTGCCCTGGGAGCTTGCGGATGAAAAGCCACCTGCGGCCAACTACAAGAAGATTATCCCACACAGCATGATGTTCAAGGCTTTGGGCTACAGACCACCCTTTCTCACTGCCTCCGTAGAGGCAGCCACATCTTCTGCCGCCCCTTTAGCTCCTACTACACTAGTCACCACCACAACACCTCCACCTGCTTCAGAGCCCGTCTACCACCTTTTGCACTGCCTATTCGAGTGCCTAAACCAGATGGAACGCCACAACCAGCAGCGATATGAGTAGTCTGAGCGTCACAGCAAGCGCCGCTATGGGCATTTGAAGTTAATGATCCAGTCCGGCCACCATGACATCCCCTCCGAGCCTGACACACCATCAGATCCATCTGAGGAGGAGGCGGATGACCAGGAGGAATAGGCACGAGCCGACGCTGAGCAGGCAGGACCCGATCAGACTGCACCACACCATAAGGAGCCTGAGCAGATCCAGCCAACCGATCCATAGGTCCCTCTACAGACAGAGCCTCCACTACAGCAAGCAGACCTTCAGGCCACCACAGAGACACCTACAGCACACCCTTCCGGAGGTGACACTTCTTCACACCCTGCTTGATTGAGCATCGAGGACGATGCTATTATTTAAGTGTGGGAAGGTCACCATCTCTGGCAAATTTTATTTTGGTGAACTACTTTCAAACCCTTTTTATCTTATTTTGTTTATTTTCTGTATTTTTATCTTGTTTAACTCTCAGTACTTGCACATTTTCTTTTGCTGTATTTCTGATTACTTTATTACATTTTGCATTTTGGGCTGTATATATATCTTAGATATTTAGCTTAATTTGCACTCTTAGCTTATTAGTTGTGATATAGAAAATATTGATTATTTAGTTAGTTTACCCTTTTAGCATATGATAATTTGGTTTAATTGAGAACAAAGAGTAAACTAGAAACTTTAATTTTTTAGAATCACAACAATCCACACACCATATATATATAGCAATAAATGTTGGTAAATTGACAACATTTTTCAAGGAAAATACTTATTTTTATAAGAGTCATTCAAAGATTCACATTGAGTTGAATGGAAACTCTTGATTTCTACTTGCATGATATACATAACTGATATATGGTTTTTGAGCCAAAGAACACACAACCCGTGAGTTTTTGAGCTTAATTGCATGGCTATATTATTTAACCATAGTTCTCATTCCTGTGTGTTTCACCCTTCTTCTCTATACTTGCAGACTTTACTTTGTTTCATTCTATATGTCCAATATTCAATGTATTTACATGCATGCATATGATTGAGGCCATTGTTTGTTTTTTTCTCACTTATCCCAAATAGCCTACCCTTTTAAATCACCCTTGTTAGCAACCTTAAGCCTTTGTATCCCCATTTATTCTGAATATTACCACATCACTAGCCTTAAGTAGAAAAACAAATTAAATATCCCAAACTGAATCTTTGGTTAGCTTAAGATAGAGATTGTGTATCAATTACGTGTGGAGAACCGTGGAAACATGGGTTGATAGGAGGGTATTGAATTGGTAAATTATTTTGAAATTTGGGTGCATGCTCATATAAGACCAAAATAATTAAAATACCATGTGCATTGATAGGTTGTGTTTATTTTTTCCAAAAAAAAAAATTCCTATGATTAATGAAATAAATAAGGGGACAAAATTACCCCAATATTAAATTTAGTGAAAGATCAATGCACATGTGATAAATTCTAAAATAAGTTGGTACATGAGTATGTGATACAAAAGTGGGAAATTTGGGTAGCTAGGCATAATTTTAAAAATTATATAGCGTGTGTATATGTTAGGTGAGATCTTAGATTAATCAAGGATTCAATTTACAGCTCACTTAGCCTTATATATACATCCTCACCTTTACCTTAGCCCCATTACAACCTTGAAAAGTCCTCATGATGTGCATGTGTACATTAAAATCTGAGTGATTAGAGTGTAAACACAAATCCAGTGAGGGTTCAATAGCTTAATTCCATATATCCATGTTTAATCATTGCTTGTCTTGCAAGTTTATGAATTCTTTTGATTAGCTCAACTCAATTGTGAATATATCTTAATATGGTTCAACCTTTGTTGTGCATATATGATTCCTTGAAAAATTTGACTCAATTTTTCCACATGTAAGCTCTATGTGTACATAAGTGGATAGTAATTTGAATTGCATGATTCATTTAGGTAGCTTGCATTTAGATAGATTGTATTGCATAGATTCCACCATTCTACCTTAACCCCTTTATAGTTTCTCTTGAATTAAGCATGAGGACATGCTAATGCTTAAATGTGGGGAGGTTGATAAACCACTATTTTATGATATTTCTTATGCTCAATTAAGTGGTTAAGTGGTTTCTATCAAGTCTTTGCGCACTTATTCATCTAAACTGCATGGTTTTACAATTCCTTCCTTATTCCTTAATATATGTGAAAATATGTTTCCTAGACCAAAAAAATTACTAATTTTAATTATCCTTTACTACCATTCGATGCCGTGATCCGTGTGTTGAGTACTTTCAGACTTTATAGGGCAGGAATGGCTTAGCGAACAAAAAGGAAACATACAAAAGTGGAAGGAACGCACAGAAATGAAGTTTTGAAGGAAATGGCAGCGACGTGCACGCATGGACGACGCGGACGCGTGACTCGCACAGAGCCCAAGCGATGCGCACGCGTGGGTGACGCGGACGCATGCCTAGCGCAAAGCACGAGTGATGAGCGGATAATTTATACGCTTTTTGGCATTATTTTTAGATAGTTTTTAGTAGAATCTAGCTACTTTTTAGTATATTTTTATTAGTTTTTAAGAAAAATTCACATTTCTGGACTTTATTATGAGTTTATGTGTTTTTCTGTGATTTTAGGTATTTTCTGGCTGAAATTGAGGGACCTGAGCAAAACTCTTATTCAGAGGCTAAAAAAGGACTACTGATGTTGTTGGATTTTGACCTCCTTGCACTCGAAATAGACTTTTTGGAGCTACAGAAATCCAAATGGCACGCTCTCAATTGCTTTATAAATTAGACATCCAGGGCTTTCTAGCAATATATAATAGTCCATACTTTGCTCGAGTTTTGACGACGCAAATGGGCGTTCAAACGCCAACTCCCTGCCCTATTCTGGCGTTAAATGCCTGAAACAGGTTACAAACTAGAGTTAAACGCCCAAAACAGGCTACAAACTGCCATTTAACTCCAAGAGAAGTCTCTACACATGAAAGCTTCAATGCTCAGCCCAAGCACACACCATGTGGGCCCGAAAGTGGATTTTTCCATCATTTACTTATCTCTGTAAACCTTAGTAACTAGTTTATTATAAATAGGACTTTTTACTATTGTATATGCGGGGATCTTTGATCAATTTTTTGCTATCTTAGACATTGGGGGCTGGCCTCACGGCCATGCCTGGACCATCATCACTTATGTATTTTCAACGGTGGAGTTTCTACATACCAAAGATTAAGGTGTGGAGCTCTGCTGTTCCTCGAGTATTAATGCAATTACTACTATTTTCTATTCAATTCATGCTTATTCTTGTTCTAAGATATCTATTTGCACATAAGAACATGATGAATGTGATGATTATGTGACACTCATGACCATTCTCAACTTATGAACGCGTGCCTGACAAACACTTCCGTTCTAGATGAAAACAAGCTTGAATGCATATCGCTTGGATTCCTGGTCCATGCATTTGATTGCCTCTCCTGACAATAGAGCCTTCAATTCCTTGAGATCAGAGTCTTCGTGGTATAAGCTAGAACCAATTGGCAGCATTCTTGAGATTCGGAAAGTCTAAACCTTGTCTGTGGTAATCCGAGTAGGATCTAGGATGGGATGACTGTGATGAGCTTCAAACTCATGACTGTTGGGCATAGTGATAGACACAAAAGGATCACTAGATCCTAGTCCAACACAAGTGAAAACTGACAGATGATTAGTCCTACGTAACCCGTAGCTGGACCATTTTCACTGAGAAGACGGGAGGTAGCCATTGACAACGGTGATACCTGAACATACAGCTTGCCATAGAAAGAAGTATGAAGGATTGGATGAAGGCAGTAGGAAAGCAGAAATTCAAAAGGAACAACGCATCTCCATATGTTTATCTGAAATTCCCACCAATGAATTACATAAGTATCTCTATCTTTATTTTATGTTTATTTATCTTTTAATTATGAAAACTCCATAACCATTTGAATCCGCCTGACTGAGATTTACAAGATGACCATATCTTGCTTCAAGCTGACAATCTCCGTGGGATCGACCCTTACTCATGCAAGGTTTATTACTTAGACAACCCAGTGCACTTGCTGGTTAGTTGTGCGAAGTTGTGAAAAAGAGTTAAGATTACAATTGTGCGTACTAAGTTGTTGGCGCCATTGAGATCACAATTTCGTGCACCAAGTTTTTGGCACCGTACACCTACTTCAAACCTTCATGAAAATTACAATTGCAATTTTGTAATTCCGCACAACTAAACAGCAAGTGCACTGGATCGTCCAAGTAATACCTTACGTGAGTAAGGGTCGATCCCACGGAGATTGTCAGCTTGAAGCAAGCTATGGTTATCTTATAACTCTTAGTCAGGATATCAATAAGGGTTCTTAGTTTAATTGAGAAAATTAAAAGAACATGAAATAAATACTTGTTATGCATTAATGGAGAATGTGTTGGAGTTTTGGAGATGCTCTGCCTTCTAAATTTCTGCTTTCCTACTATCTTCTTCTTCACGCATGTAAGGCTTCTTCCATGGCATGCTGTATGTTGGTGGATCACCGTTGTCAATGGCTACCATCCGTCTTCTCAGTGAAAATGGTCCATGTGCATGGCTAATCATCTGTCGGTTCTCACTTGTGTTGGAATAGGATCTAGTGATTCTTTTGCGTCTGTCACTACACCCAACATTCATAAGTTTGAAGCTCTTCACAGTCATCCCATCCCAGATCCTACTCGGAATACCACAGACAAAGTTTAGACTTTCCAGATCTCAAGAAGACTGCCAATTGATTCTCGCTTATACCACGAAGACTATGGACTCATTGATTGAATGCTTTGTTGTCAGGAGATGCAGTCAAACTCATGAACCAGAAACCCAAGAAATGAACACTCAATCGAAGGTAGAACGGAATTGGTTGTCAGGCACATGTTCATAGGTTGAGAATGGTGATGAGTGTCAGGAATCATCATATTCATCATGTTTAAGTGCGAGTGAATATCTTAGAATAGAATCAAGCGTGATTGAATAAAAACAAGAGTAATTGCATTAATCCATTGAGACACGGCAGAGCTCCTCACCCCCAACCATGGAGTTTAGAGACTCATGCCGTAGGAAATACAAGTTCAGATGTAAAATGTCATAAGGTACAAAATGAATCTCTAAAAGTAGTTTTTATACTAAACTAGTACCCTAGGTTTACAGAAAATGAGTAAACTAAGATAGATAGTGTAGAAATATACTTCCGGGGCCCACTTGGTATGTGTTTGGGCTGAGCAATGAAGCTTTCACATGTAGAGGCTATTCGTGGTGTTTAACTCCAGCTTTTGTGCCAGTTTGGGCGTTTAACTTTAGCTTGTATCCTGTTTCTGGCGTTTAACGCCAGAATAGGGTAGAAACTTCGTGTTAAATGCCAGTATGCGTCATCATAACTCGGGCAAAGTCTAAACTATTATATATTTCTGGAAAGATCTGGATGTCTAATTTCCAACGCAATTGAGAGTGCGCCAATTGGGCTTCTATAGCTCTAGAAAATCCATTTCGAGTGTAGGAAGGTTAGAATCCAATAGCATCTGCAGTCCTTTTTCAGCCTCTGAATAAGATATTTGCTCAAGTCGCTCAATTTCAGCCATAAAATACCTGAAATTATAGAAAAATGCACAAACTCATAGTAAAGTCCAGAAATGTGATTTTTGCATAAAAACTAATAAAAATATACTAAAAAGTAACTAGATCCTACTAAAAACTATATGAAAATACCCCCAAAAAGCATATAAAATATCCGCTCATCACAACACCAAACCTAAATTGTTGCTTGTCCTCAAGCAACTAGATAAATAAAATAGGATAGAAAGAAAATCAAGAGGCAATAACTTCTCAGAGTGTTATATGAAGCTCAAATTCTCATTAGATGAGCGGGGCCAGTAGCTTTTTGGTTTCTGAACAGTTTTGGCATCTCAATTTATCCTCTAAAGTCTAGAATGATTGGCAACTATAGGAACTCAGAATTCAGATAATGTTATTGATTCTCCTAGTTTAGTATGTTGATTCTTAAACATAGCTACTTTATGAGTCTTGGCTGTGGCCCTAAGCACTTTGTTTTCCAGTTTTACCACTGGATACATAAATGCCACAGACACATAACTGGGTGAACCTTTTCAGATTGTGACTCAGCTTTGCTAAAGTTCCTAGTTAGAGGTGTCCAGAGTTCTTAAGCACACTCTTTTGCCGTGGATCACGACTTTAACCACTCGGTCTCAAGCTTTACACTTGGACCTTCATGACACAAGCACATGGTTAGGGACAGCTTGATATAGCCGCTTACGCCATGATTTTATTCCTTTAGGCCCTCCTATCCATTAATGCTCAAAGTCTTGGATCCTTTTTACCCTTGCATTTTGGTTTAAAGGGCTATTGGCTTTTTTCTTTTTCTTTCTTTTTTTTTCACTGCTTTTTCTTTCTTCAAGAATCAATTTCATGATCTTTCAGATCATCAATAACATTTTTCTTTGTTCATTATTCTTTCAAGAGCCAACAATTTTAACATTCACAAACTTCACTATCAAAATTATGCATTGTTCAAGCATTCATTCAGAAAACAAAAAAGTATTGCCACCACATATAAATAATTTGATTTTTTCTTATTAAGAACTCAAAAAACAAAATTGCCTCGTTATTCTAAAAAAATCTGCTATTTTATTCATGTTTAATGATGATAAAAAAATAGATTATAGCTTATTTGGAAATGATAAAAATAAAATTAAAATTAAAATTAAAAATACTAATTACTACTATTCATGTGACTCCTAAGGTAGATCTCTAATAGCGAAAGTTATCACAGAGTTAAGATTAGGACTCAACAATCTTTATTTTGGGAGATGGATGCTCCTTCAATCTGTGGGGTGTCTGGTCCTTCAAGAGACAGCTTCTGGCGTTTTAGCTCCTGTAGCTCACGCCCTTACTTCTCCTGTTCCTTAAGCAGTTTGCAAAGCATGCTATTTTGATTTTGCTATTCTTCCTTAAGTTGATCCATAGCTTCTTGCAGCTTGGTAACAGATGCTTCTAGGCAGGTCCAGTAGTCAATCTGTGGGATTTTTGGGAGGAACTCCTACGCCCTCCTCTTGATTGAGTTATCTTGCACTTGTTGTCCTTCCATTGACTTTTTTGTGATTGGGTGATTGACTGAGATATACTCATCTACTCCCATCATTGCTCTAGCATTTTTACATAGCAGAGAAATCAAGCTTGGGTAGGCCAATTTGGCTTCAATGGAGTTCTTGTCTGCAATTGTGTAAAGCTCACAAGAAATCAGATGATAAACCTCCACTTCGTTTCCCAGCATAATGTAATGGACCATCACTGCTTTTTTGACAGTGACCTCAGAGCGATTGCTGGTGGGCAGTATGAAATGCCCAATTAAATCCAGCCAGCCTCTAGTAACTGGTTTGAGATCCCCTCTCTTGAGTTGATTTGGGACACTCTTTGTGTTGGTTATCCACTTGGCTCTAGGGATGCATATGTCCTCTAGAACTTGGTCCAAGCGCTTATCTACTCTCACCACTATTAAAGGATTCTGGATCATCTTGTAGTTGAGGTAGTCACGAAATTGTGATCATCAACAATGGCTCCAAAGGCTTGGTGCTCTCAAACGTGAATCACACTTTGTCACAACTTCGCACAACTAACCAGCAAGTGTACTGGGTCGTCCAAGTAATACCTTACGTTGAGCGCCAGTCGTCGTCAAATCTAGAATGAAGTATAAACCATTATATATTTCTGGAAATCTCTGGATGTCTACTTTCTAACGCCGTTGAGAGCGCGCCATTTAGAGTTCTGTAGCTCCAGAAAATCCATTTTGAGTGCAAGGAGGTCAGATTCCAACAGCATCAACAGTCCTTTGTTAGCCTCCTATCAGAGTTTTGCTCAGGTCCCTCAATTTCAGCCAGAAAATACCTGAAATCACAGAAAAACACACAAACTCATAGTAAAGTCCAGAAATGTGAATTTAGCATAAAAACTAATGAAAACATCCCTAAAAGTAACTAGATCATACTAAAAACTACCTAAAAACAATGCCAAAAAGCGTATAAATTATCCGCTCATCACAACACCAAACTTAAATTGTTGCTTGTCCCCAGGCAACTGAAAATCAATTAGGATAAAAAGAAGAGAATATACTATAAATCCCAAAATATCAATGAATATTAATTCTAATTAGATGAGCGGGACTCATAGCTTTTTGCTTCTGAATAGTTTTGGCATCTCACTTTTTCCTTTGAAGTTTAGAATGATTGGCTTCTATAGGAACTTAGAATTTTAGATAGTGTTATTGATTCTCCTAGTTATGTTTGTTGATTCTTGAACACAGCTACTTTTATGAGTCTTGGCCGTGGCCCTAAGCATTTTGTTTTCCAGTATTACCACTGGATACATAAAAGCCACAGACACATGACTGGGTGAACCTTTTCAGATTGTGACTCAGCTTTGCTAGAGTCCCCAGTTAGAGGTGTCCAGAGCTCTTAAGCATACTCTTTTTGCTTTTGATCACGACTTTAACCACCCAGTCTCAACCTTTTCACTTGGACCTGCATGTTACAAGCACATGGTTAGGGACAGCTTGATTTAGCCGCTTAGGCCTGGATTTTATTTCCTTGGGCGCTCCTATCCATTGATGCTCAAAGCCTTGGATCCTTATTACCATTTCCTTTTGGTTTTAAGGGCTATTGGCTTTTTCTGCTTGCTTTTTCTTTTTCTTTCTATTTTTTTTTGCCAAAATTTTTTTTGCAAGTTTTTGCTTTTTCACTGCTTTTTCTTGCTTCAAGAATCAATTTCATGATTTTTCAGATTATCAATAGCACTTCTCTTTGTTTATCATTCTTTCAAGATCCAACAATTTTAACATTCATAAACAACAAGATCAAAATTATGCATTGTTCAAGCATTCATTCAGAAAACAAGAAGTATTGTCACCACATCAATATAATTAAACTAAATTCAAGGATAATTTTGAAATTCATGTACTTCTTGTTCTTTTGAATTAGAAACATAGCCTTAAGACATAGTTACTAAATACTAATGATCATGAAGTAGAGACACAAAACATAAACAAACATAAAGCATAAAAACGGAAAAATAGAAAAAAATTAAGAACAAGGAATGAGTCCACCTTAGTGAGGGTGGTGCCTTTTGAAGGACCAATGGTGCTTTTTTAGCTCCTTTATGTCTCTTCCTTGCTTTCTGTTGCATGATCCCCAGTGATTTTGGTGTTCCTATCCTTAGTTGCTCCCAATAATTATGTGCAGGAACATGTATCCCCTGAGGAATCTCAAGGATTTCTTGATGAGGGAATTTCTCATGCTCTCTTGATGTGCAGTCAAATGCTCTTCTACTGAGTTATGGACCCTTGAGATGAATATCTCCATCTCCCATGACGCAGAGGTGGAAGATTTTGTCTTCTCTTTTCTCTTCTCTTTCTTTTCTCTCTCTCTTTTTTTTTTGAGGTTTCTCTGGCCTTAGGTGCCATCAATGGTTATGGAAAAGCAAGAAAAGCAAAAAAGCTATGCTTTTACCACACAAAACTTAGAATGTTGCTCGCCCTCGAGCAAAAGAAGAAAGAATAGAAGAAGGAGAAGAAGATATGGGGGAGAGGGAGAGTTGTTTGGGGAAGAAGGGAGAAGGTGAGTTGAGGTAGGTGGGGATCCTGTGGGGTCCACAAATCCTGAGGTGTTAAGGATTTACATCCCTGCACCAATTAGGCATGTAAAATGCCTTTGCATACAATTCTGGCATTTAAACGCCGAGGTGATGCATGTTCTGGGCGTTCAACACCCATGTGCAACATGTTTCTAGTGTTGAATGCCAGTTCCATGCTTGTTTCTGGCGTTTAACGCCAGCTCTATGCTCTGTTCTGGCGTTGAACACCAGCCAGATGCTCCTTACTAGCGTTTAAACGCCAGTAGGTCCTTCCTCCAAGGTGTGATTTTTCTTCTGCTGTTTTTGATTCTGTTTTTAATTTTAATATTTTTTTCGTGACTCCACATGATCATGAACCTAATAAAACATAAAAGAACAATGAAAATAAAATAAAATTAGATAAATAAAAATTGGGTTGCCTCCCAATAAGCGCTTCTGTAATGTCAATAGCTTGACAATGGGCTCTCATGGAGCCTCACAAGTGATCAGGCCAATGTTGTATAGTCCCAACACCAAACTTAGAGTTTGGTTGTGGGGATTCAACACGAAACTTAGAGTTTGGTTGTGGCCTCCCAACACCAAACTTAGAGTTTGATTGTGGGGGCTCTGTTTGACTCTGTACTGAGAGAAGCTCTGCATGCTTACTCTCCCTTGTTACAGAAGGATAGTCGTGTGCCTTAAACACAAGGTAGTCCCCATTCAATTGAAGGAATAATTCTCCTCTGTTAACATCTATCACAACTTCTGCTGTGACTAGGAAAGGTCTTCCAAGGATGATGCATTCATCCTCCTCCTTCCTAGTGTCTAAGATTATGAAATCAGCAGGGATGTAGAGGCCTTTAACCTTTACCAACACATCCTCTACTAATCCATAAGCTTGTCTTACTGACTTGTCTGCCAATTATAATGAGAATAAGGTAGGCTGTACCTTAATGATCCCCAGTTTCTCCATTACATAGAGTGGCATAAGATTTATGCCTGACCTTAGGTCACACAGAGCTTTTTCAAAGGTCATGGTGCCTATGGTACATGGTATTAATAATTTGCCAGGATCTTGTTTCTTTTGAGGTAAAGTTTGCTGAACCCATGTATCTAGTTCACTAATGAGCAAGGGAGGTTCATCTTCCCAAGTCTCATTACCAAACATCTTGGCATTCAGCTTCATGATGGCTCCTAGATATTGAGCAACTTGCTCTCCAGTTACATCTTCATCCTCTTCAGAGGAAGAATAGTCTTCAGAGCTCATGAATGGCAGAAGGAGATTTAATGGAATCTCTATGGTCTCTATATAAGCCTCAGATTCCTTTGGATCCTAAATAGGGAACTCCTTCCTGCTTGAGAGACGTCCTAGGAGGTTTTCCTCACTATGATTTTCGTCCTTCTCCTCCCTTGCGCATTCGGCCATATTGATTACATCAATGGCCTTGCACTCTCCTTTTGGATTCTCTTCTATATTTCTTGGGAGAATACTGGGAGGAGTTTCAGTGACTTTCTTACTCAGCTGGCCCACTTGTGCCTCCAAATTTCTGATGGAGGACCTTGTTTCACTCATGAAACTTAAGGTGGCCTTAGACAGATCAGAGACTAAATTTGCTAAATTAGAGGGGCTCTACTCAGAATTCTCTGTCTGTTGCTGAGAAGATGATGGAAAAGGCTTGTTATTGCTTAGCCTGTTTCTTCCACCATTATTAAGGCCTTGTTGAGGCTTTTGTTGATCCTTCCATGAGAAATTTTGATGATTTCTCCATGATGAATTATAGGTGTTCCTATAAGGTTCACCCATGTAATTTACCTCTGCTATTGCAGGGTTCTCAGGATCATAAGCTTCTTCAGAAGCTGCCTCTTTAGTACTGTTGGATGCATTTTGCCATCCATTCAGACTTTGAGAAATCATGTTGACTTGCTGAGTCAACACTTTGTTCTGAGCCAAAATGGTATTCAGAGCATCAATTTCAAGAACTCCCTTCCTCTGAGGTGTCCCATTATTCACGAAATTCCTCTCAGGAGTGTACATGAATTGGTTATTTGCAACCATGTCAATAAGTTCTTGAGCTTTTGCAGGCGTTTTCTTTAAGTGGATGGATCCACCTGCAAAATGGTCCAATGACATTTTGGAAAACTCAGATAGACTATAATAGAATATATCTAATATGGTCCATTCTGAAAACATGTTAGAAGGACACTTTTTGGTCATCTAGAAGGCCATGACCAGCTTATCCCAGGAGTCCATGCTATCTTTAGGTTGTGAGTACAACCATGTTCTAGCTCTGTCTCTTACAGTAAAAGGGAAAAGCATGAGCCTGTGGACTTCAGGATCTACTCCATTTATCTTAACAGTCTCACAAATATGCAAGAACTCTATTAAAAACTGATAAGGATCTTCAGATGGAAGTCCATAAAACTTGCAGTTTTGTTGCATCAAAGCAACTAATTGAGGTTTCAGCTCAAAATTGTTTGCTCCAATGGCAGGAATTGAGATGCTTATTCCATCAAACTTGGATGTTGGTTTAGTAAAATCACCAAGCATCCTCCTTGCATTATTGTTGTTGGGTTCGGCTGCCATCTCCTTCTCTTGTTCAAAAATTTTAGAAAGGTTGTCTCTGGATTGTTGTAATTTAGCTTCTCTTAGTTTCCTCTTCGGAGTCCTTTCAGGTTTAGGATCAGCTTCAACAAGAGTGCCTTTTTCCTTGTTCCTGCTCATATGAAAGAGAAGAGAACAAGAAAAGAAGAGGAATCCTCTACGTCACAGTAAAGAGGATCCTTATTATTAGTAGAAGAAGAAAGGAATAAAAGTGAAGAAGAACCCAAATACAAGGGTGAGGATAGAAGCAGTGATTGGAGATGAAGAGAGGTGAAGAGAAGTGTTAGTAATAATTAAATAAATAGAAGAAGATAAGAGAGAGAGAATTCTAAAATTAATTTTGAAAAGGTAGTTAGTGATTTTCGAAAATTAAAAGTGAAATAAAATTAAAATTAAAATTTGAAACAATTAATTAATTAAGAAGAATTCGAAAAAGAGGGAAGTGGTTTTCGAAAATTAGAGAGGGAAAAGTAGTTAGTTGGTTTTGAAAAAGATAAGAAACAAACAAAAAGTCAAATAGTTAGTTGAAAAAGATATTAAAATCAAATTTGAAAAGATAAGAAGATAAGAAGTTAGATAAGATATTTTGAAATCAAATTTTTGAAAAAGATAAAATTTTGAAAAAGATATGATAAAAAGATATGGTTGAAAAAGATTTCATTTTTAAAATTAAAATTAATTATTTAACTAACAAGAAACTAAAAGATATGATTCTAAAATTTAAAGATTGAACCTTTCTTAACAAGAAAGTAACAAACTTCAAATTTTTGAATCAATCACATTAATTGTTAGTGTAATTTCGAAAATTTGAAATAAAATTAAGAAAAAGTTTTTGAAAATAATTTTAAAATTTTTGAAATTAATAAGATAAAAATGAAAAAGATTTGATTTTTGAAAAAAAATTTGAAAAGATAGGATTTTTAAAATTGAAAATTTGACTTGACTTTTAAGAAACAACTAATTTTAAAAATTTTTTGACTAAGTCAACTCAAATTTTCGAAAATTATGAGAAAATTAAGGAAAAGATATTTTTTGATTTTTGAATTTTGAATGATGAGAGAGAAAAACAACAAAAATGACTCACAACATGAATATTATGAATCAAAACTCATGACGCATGCAAGAATACTATGAATGTCAAGATGAACACTAAGAACACTTTGAAGATCATGATGAACATCAAGAACATATTTTTGAAAAGAAATTTTTATGCAAAGAAAATATGCAAGACACCAAACTTAGAAATCTTTAATGCATGGACACTATGAATGCAAAAATGCATATGAAAAACAATAAAAGACACACAACAAGAAATCATCAAGATCAAACAAGAAGACTTACCAAGAACAACTTGAAGATCATGAAGAATACTATGAATGCATGGAATTTTTGAAAAAATAATGCATAAATTTTAAAAACATGCAATTGACACCAAACTTAAAAATTAACTCAAGACTCAAACAAGAAACAGAAAATATTTTTGATTTTTGTGATTTTATGATTTTTTTGTATTTTCTTTTGATTTTTTTTCTAAAAACATTTAGGAAAAAAGAAAATAAGAAATTCAAAATTTTTAATAAGAATTCCAGGAATCTTTCAATATTTTTCTAAAGCCCCAATCCAAGGGTTGGGCATGGCTTAATAGCCAGCCAGCTTTAGAAGATATAAATCAGGCATGCAACAACTGATATTTCATCCAACTCCATATACATACCCGACCTATTGACAAGTGGAGGCCTCAATCCAAGGGGGTTTGGATATGGCTTTACAGCCAACCAGGCATCAACATGTTACTTGTGAAACTCTAGAATTTATTCTTAAAAATTTAGAATAATTTTCAAAAACAGATGAGAAATTTTTGAAAGATTTTTGAAAATTTTTTTTGAAATTAAAACAAAAAGAAAATTACCTAATCTGAGCAACAAGATGAACCATCAGTTGTCCATACTCAAACAATCCCCGGCAACGGCGCCAAAAACTTGGTGCATGAAATTGTGATCATCAACAATGGCTCCAAAGGCTTGGTGCTCTCAAACGTGAATCACACTTTGTCACAACTCCGCACAACTAACCAGCAAGTGTACTGGGTCATCCAAGTAATACCTTACGTGAGTAAGGGTCGATCCCACAGAGATTGTTGATATGAAGCAAGCTATGGTCATCTTGTAAATCTCAGTCAGGCGGATAATAATTGATTATGGAATTTTGAAAATCAAATAATAGTAAATAAACAGAAAATACAGATAAAGTTACTCATGTAATCCAATGGTGGGAATTTCGGATAGGTGTTTGGAGGTGCTGTGTTCCGTCTGAATCTCTGCTTTCCTATTGTCTTTATCCAATCTTTGTCACTCCTTTCTATGGCAAGCTGTATGTAGGGCATCACCGTTGTCAATGGCTACATCCCATCCTGTCAGTGAAAATGGTCCAAATGCTCTGTCACAGCACGGCTAATCATCTGTCGGTTCTCAATCAAGTTGGAATAGAATCCCGTGATTCTTTTGCGTCTGTCACTAACGCCCAGCCTTTAGGAGTTTGAAGCTTGTCACAGTCATTCAATCCCGGAATCCTACTCGGAATACCACAGACAAGGTTAGACTTTCCGGATTCCCATGAATGCCGCCATCAATTCTAGCTTATAGCACGAAGATTCTGATTAAGGAATCCAAGAGATATGCGCCCGGTCTAAGGTAGAACGGAAGTGGTTGTCAGTCACACGCGTTCATAGGTAAGAATGATGATGAGTGTCATGGATCATCACATTCATCAAGTTGAAGTGCAACGAATATCTTAGAACAGGAATGAATCGAATTGGATAGAAGATAGTAGTAATTGCATTAAAACTTGAGGTACAACAGAGCTCCACACCCTTAATCTATGGTGTGTAGAAACTCCACCGTTGAAAATATATAAGTGAAAGGTCCAGGCAAGGCCGAATGGCCAGCCCCCAAAATATGATGTGAAATTCAAATAATAGAAAAGGCACCAGAGATGTGGTCAAAAGACGACTAATACACTAGTAAAAAGTTCTATTTAAAATAAACTAGCTACTAGAGTTTACAGAAGTAAGTAATTGATGCATAAATTCACTTCCGGGTCCCACTTGGTGTGTGCTTTGGCCGAGCTTGATCTATCCACGAGCTGAGGCTTCTCTTGGAGTTGAACGCCAAGTTGTAACGTGTTTTGAGCGTTCAACTCTGGTTCGTGACGTGTTTCTGGCGTTTGACTCTAGAATGCAGCATGGAACTGGCGTTGAGCGCCAGTTTACATCGTCAAATCTAGAATGAAGTATAAACTATTATATATTTCTAGAAATCTCTGGATGTCTACTTTCTAACTCCGTTGAGAGCGCGCCATTTGGAGTTTTGTAGATCCAGAAAATCCATTTTGAGTGCAAGGAGGTCAGATTCCAACAACATCAGCAGTCCTTTGTCAGCCTCCTATCAGAGTTTTGCTCAGGTCCCTCAATTTCAGCCAGAAAATACCTGAAATCACAGAAAAACACACAAACTCATATTAAAGTCCAGAAATGTGAATTTAGCATAAAACTAATGAAAACATCCCTAAAAGTAACTAGATCATACTAAAAACTACCTAAAAATAATGCCAAAAAGCGTATAAATTATCCGCTCATCAGGCAGCCTGAAGACCTCTCTTATTCTGTCTAGGTCAAAGTAAATAATCTTTCCCCTGACCATAGTTTGAAAGGTATAAAAGGCGGTTCCAGTCATCCTCTGCTTATCTGTTTGGCACAGATTTGAGTAGAATTCCTGAACCATGTTTCTACCCACCTTTGTCTCAGGATTAGTGGTGCACGAAATTGTGATCATCAATGGCGCCATCAACATGGTACGCTCAATTGCAATCTCAACTCTTTATCATAACTTCGCACAACTAACCAACAAGTGTACTAGGTCGTCCAAGTAATAAACCTTACGCGAGTAAGGGTCGATCCCACGGAGATTGTTGGTATGAAGCAAGCTATGGTCACCTTGTAAATCTTAGTCAGGCAAACTCAAATGGTTATGGATGATGTATGAATAAAACATAAAGATAGAGATAGAGATACTTATGTAATTCATTTGTGAGAATTTCAGATAAGCGTATGGAGATGCTTTGTCCCTTCTGTCTCTCTAATTTCCTACTGTCTTCATCCAATCCTTCTTACTCCTTTCCATGGCAAGCTGTATGTAGGGTTTCACTGTTGTCAGTGGCTACCTCCCATCCTCTCAGTGAAAATGTTCAATGCACCCTGTCACGGCACGGCTATTCAGCTGTCGGTTCTCGATCATGTCGGAATAAAATCCAGTGATTCTTTTGCGTCTGTCACTAACGCCCCACAATCGCGAGTTTGAAGCTCGTCACAGTCATTCAATCATTGAATCCTACTCAGAATACCACAGACAAGGTTTAGACCTTCCAGATTCTCTTGAATGCCGCCATCAATTCTTGCTTATACCACGAAGATTCCGATTAAGGGATCCAAGAGATAAACATTCAAGCCTTGTTTGCTTGTAGAACAGAAGTGGTTGTCAGGCACTTGTTCATAAGTGAGAATGATGATGAGTGTCACATAATCATCACATTCATCATGTTATTGGGTGCAAATGAATATCTTAGAACAAGAACAAGGTGAATTGAATAGAAGAACAATAGTAATTGCATTAATACTCGAGGTACAGCAGAGCTCCACACCTTAATCTATGGTGTGTAGAAACTCCACCATTGAAAATACATAAGAACAAGGTCTAGGCATGGCCGAGAGACCAGCCCCATGATCTAAGATAGCATAAGACTACTTGAAGATAGCTACCAAGATGAGAATACAGTAGTAAAAGGTCATTCTTGTGCCAGTTTCGGCGTTTAACGCTGGGCAGTTTTGAGCTGATTTGGAACGCCAGTTTGGGCCATCAAATCTTTGGCAAAGTATGGACTATTATATATTGCTGGAAAGCCCAGGATGTCTACTTTCTAACTCAGTTGAGAGTGCGCAAATTGGGCTTCTGTAGCTCCAGAAAATTCACTTCGAGTGCAGGGAGGTCAAAATCCAACAGCATCTGCAGTCCTTTTCAGCCTCTGAATCAGATTTTTGCTCAGGTCCC
>NC_029775.3:66138405-66139016 GCF_000817695.3 Arachis duranensis
GTATCCGCTCATCACAACACCAAACTTAAATTGTTGCTTGTCCCCAAGCAACTAGAAAGATAAAGAGAAGAGAATATGCAATGAATTCCAAAAACATCTATGAAGATCAGTATTAATAAGATGAGCGGGACTTTTAGCTTTTTGCCTCTGAATAGTTTTGGCATCGCACTCTATCCTTTGAAATTCAGAATGATTGGCTTCTATAGGAACTCAGAATCCAGATAGTGTTGAACACAGCTACTTTATGAGTCTTGGCCGTGGCCCAAAGCACTCTGTCCTCCAGTATTACCACCGGATACATACATGCCACAGACACATAATTGGGTGAACCTTTTTAGATTGTGACTCAGCTTTGCTAGAGTCCCCAATTAGAGGTGTCCAGGGTTCTTAAGCATACTCTTTTTGCCTTGGATCACAACTTTATTCTTTTTCTTTTTCTCTCTCTTTTTTTCGAAATTTTTTTTTGTATTCAGTGCTTTTTCTTGCTTCAAGAATCATTTTTATGATTTTTCAGATCCTCAGTAACATGTCTCCTTTTTCATCATTCTTTCAAGAGCCAACATTCATGAACAACAAATTCAAAAGACATATGCACTGTTCAAGCATACATT
>NC_029775.3:66139158-66139890 GCF_000817695.3 Arachis duranensis
GATGGATTCATAGGACATTCATAACTTTAAGGCATAGACACTAAGATACTAATGATCATAAGACACAAACATGGATAGACATAAGCATGATTTTTCGAAAAACAGAAAAATAAAGAACAAGGAGATTAAAGAACGGGTCCACCTTAGTGATGGCGGCTTGTTCTTCCTCTTGAACATCTTATGGAGTGCTTGAGCTCCTCAATGTCTCTTCCTTGCCTTTGTTGCTCCTCTCTCATGATTCTTTGATCTTCTCTAATTTCATGGAGGAAGATGGAGTGCTCTTGATGTTCAACCCTTAATTGATCCACATTGTAACTCAAATCTTCTAGGGAAGTGTTGAGTTGTTCCCAATAGTTGTTGGGAGGAAAGTGCATCCCTTAAGGCATCCCAGGGATTTCTTGATGATGAGCTTCCTCATGTATCTCTTGAGATCCGTGGAGGGTCTCTCTTTCTTGCTCCATCCTCTTCTTGGAGATGGGCTTATCCTCTTCAATGAGGATGTCTCCTTCTATGATAACTCCAGCTGAGTAACATAGATGGTCATTTTCCGGACTAAAATCCAAGTATTTCCCCCGAACCATTGTAAGCCAATTCTTTGGGTCCGGGTTCACACTTTGATCATGGTTCTTGGTGATCCATGCATTGGCATATAACTCTTGAACCATTAAGATTCCGACTTGTTGAATGGGGTTGGTAAGAACTTCCCAACCTCTTCTTCGAATCTCATGTCGG
>NC_029775.3:66142562-66143090 GCF_000817695.3 Arachis duranensis
CCTTCCTTCTGTCTGAAGGTTTGGACTTCTACTCTAAGCTTACTCAATTTTTGAGGTGGAAAGAACTTTGCCAAGAAGGCATTGACTAGCTTTTCCCAAGAGTTCAGGCTTTCTTTAGGTTGTGAGTCCAATCATGTCCTAGCTCTGTCTCTTACAGCAAAAAGGAATAGCATAAGTCTGTAGACTTCAGGGTCAACCCCATTAGTCTTGACAGTGTCACAGATTTGCAAGAACTCAGCTAAAAACTGATGAGCATCTTCCAATGGAAGTCCATGGAACTTGCAATTATGTTGCATCAGAGAAACTAATTGAGGCTTAAGCTCAAAGTTGTTTGCTCCAATGGCAGGGATAGAGATGCTTCTCCCATAGAAGTCGGGAGTAGGTGCAGTAAAGTCACTCAGCACCTTCCTTGCATTTTTGGCATTGTTGTTGTTTTTGGCTACCATGGGTTCTTCTTCTTTGAAGATTTCTGTTAGGTCCTCTACAGAGAGTTGTGCCTTAGCTTCTCTTAGTTTTCGCTTCAAGGTC
>NC_029775.3:66143300-66149830 GCF_000817695.3 Arachis duranensis
GAAAGATGGAGTTCGAATTGTGCATTGAGGAGTAGTGTTAGTCCATAAATGGAAGGATGTGAGAAGAGGGGAAGAAATTTTCGAAAATTAAGTAAGAGATTTAAAAAAAAACATTTTGAAAAACACTAATTGATTTTCGAAAACCAAGAGTGGAAAAGAAATCAAGTGATTTTTGAAAAAGATTTTGAAATTAGAAATCAACAAGATGTGATTGAAAACTATTTTGAAAAAGATGTGATTAAAAAGATATGATTGAAAAGTTATAGTTTTAAAAAGATGTGATTGAGAAGATATGATTTGAAAAACAATTTAAAAAAGATTTGATTTTGAAAATTAATGACTTGGCTAACAGGAAAAGATATGATTCAAACATTAAACCTTTCTCAACAGAAAAGGCAACATACTTGAAATGTTGAATCAAATCATTAATTGATAGCAAGTATTTTTGAAATTGAAAAGAAATTGATTTTGAAAAAGATTTGATTGAAAAGATTTGATTTGAAAAAGATTTGATTTTGAAAAAATTTGAAAACTTGAAAAAAAAATTTGGATTGAAAACAGAATCTTCCCTTTTGTGCCATCCGGCGTTAAACGCCCAAAATGGTGCACATTTTGGCGTTTAACGCCCAAAGCACTACCCTTTTGGGCGTTAAACGCCCAGCCAGGCACCCTGGCTGGCGTTAAATGCCAGTTTGCCTTCCTCAATGGGCGTTTTGAACGCCTAGCTTTTTTTGTGTAATTCCTCTGCTGTATGTTCTGAATCTTCAATTCTCTGTATTATTGACTTGAAAAGACACAAATTAAAAATATTTTTTTGGATTTTTAATAATGAGGAATAATCAAAATGCAACTAAAATCCAATGCATGCAGGACACCAAACATAGAAGTTTGTATACTACTGACACTAACAAAATGAGAATGCATATGAGAAACAACAAAACACTCAAGTCAAGAGAATTTAAAGATCAGAGCAAGAAAATCATCAAGAATAACTTGAAGATCCTTAAGACACATTAGTGAATGCAAGAAGAACAGAAACATGCAATATTTTTGGTTTTTATGATTTTGTAATTTTTTTGGTTTTTTCGAAAATTAAGTGGAAAAGAAAATAAAGATATCAAAATTCTTAATGAGAATTCCAGGAATCATGCAATGTTAGTCTAAAGCTTCAGTCTAAAGGAATTAGATATGGTTAGCCAAGCTTCAGCAGAACATTGCATTCAAGAGCTAAATTGATGAAAATCAATCAGCTTTGGTGATGATAGGAACATCACCTTGAAACACTAGAATTCATTCTTAAGAACTCTGAAGAAAAATGCCTAATCTAAGCAACAAGATGAACCGTCAGTTGTCCAAACTCAACAAACCCCGGCAACGGCGCCAAAAACTTGGTGCACGAAATTGTGATCATCAATGGCGCCATCAACATGGTACGCTCAATTGCAATCTCAACTCTTTATCACAACTTCGAACAACTAACCAGCAAGTGTACTGGGTCGTCCAAGTAATAAACCTTACGCGAGTAAGGGTCGATCCCACGGAGATTGTTGGTATGAAGCAAGCTATGGACACCTTGTAAATCTTAGTCAGGCAAACTCAAATGGTTATGGATGATGTATGAATAAAACATAAAGATAGAGATAGAGATACTTATGTAATTCATTGGTGAGAATTTCAGATAAGCGTATGGAGATGCTTTGTCCCTTCCGTCTCTCTGCTTTCCTACTGTCTTCATCCAATCCTTCTTACTCCTTTCCATGGCAAGTTATATTTAGGGTTTCACCGTTGTCAGTGGCTACCTCCCATCCTCTTAGTGAAAATGTTCAATGCACCCTGTCACGGCACGGCTATTCAACTGTCGGTTCTCGATCATGTCGGAATAGAATCCAGTGATTCTTTTGCGTCTGTCACTAACGCCCCACAATCGCGAGTTTGAAGCTCGTCACAGTCATTCAATCATTGAATCCTACTCAGAATACCACAAACAATGTTTAGACCTTACGGATTCTCTTGAATGCCGCCATTAATTCTAGCTTATACCACGAAGATTCCGGTTAAGGGATCCAAGAGATAAACATTCAAGCCTTGTTTGCTTGTAGAACAGAAGTGGTTGTCAGGCACTCGTTCATAAGTGAGAATGATGATGAGTGTCACATAATCATCACATTCATCATGTTCTTGGGTGAAAATGAATATCTTAGAACAAGAATAAGCTGAATTGAATAGATGAACAATAGTAATTGCATTAATACTCGAGGTACAGCAGAGCTCCACACCTTAATCTATGGTGTGTAGAAACTCCACCGTTGAAAATACATAAGAACAAGGTCTAGGCATGGCCGTGAGGCCAGCCCCCATGATCTAAGATAGCATATGAATAAAGATAGCTACCAAGATCTAAAATGATCCAAAGATTCAAAGATATGAAGATGAAAATACAATAGCAAAAGGTCCTATTTGTAGAGAACTAGTAGCCTAGGTTTACAAGGATGAGTAAATGACATAAAAATCCACTTCTGGGCCCACTTGGTGTGTGCTTGGGCTGAGCATTGAAGCATTTTCGTGTAGAGACTTCTTTTGGAGTTAAACGCCAGCTTTTGTGCCAGTTTGGGCGTTTAACTCCCATTCTTGTGCCAGTTCCGGCGTTTAACGCCGGGCAGTTTTGAGCTGATTTGGAACGCCAGTTTGGGCCATCAAAGCTTGGGCAAAGTATAGACTATTATATATTGGTGGAAAGCCCAGGATGTCTACTTTCTAACTCAGTTGAGAGGGCGCCAATCGGGCTTCTGTAGCTCCAGAAAATCCACTTCGAGTGCAGGGAGGTCAGAATCCAACAGCATCTGCAGTCCTTTTTAGCCTCTGAATCAGATTTTTGCTCAGGTCCCTCAATTTCAACCAGAAAATACCTGAAATCACAGAAAAACACACAGACTCATAGTAAAGTCCAGAAAAGTGAATTTTAACTAAAAACTAATAGAAATATACTAAAAACTAACTAAAACATACTAAAAACATACTAAAAACAATGCCAAAAAGCGTACAAATTATCCGCTCATCAATTAGCTAGAATTTCTTAGCCCCTATTTTTAATCTGCTCTTAAATCTCTGAATATTTGTCTTCTTTCAGATTGAATTTAACTTCTGGGATCACTGACTTTAGACCCATTATTTTGTGGTAATGGTCTGCATGTTCTTTGGTTAAGAACCTCTCTTGATTCCAAAGTGGTTTTGGAATGTTCTCTTTCTTGCCTCTTGGAGTGGTTTATTTTCCCTTAGGAGCCATGATCTTGGTGAATCATAGCCCAGTGATCATGAAAAGCACACCAAACTTAGAGGTTTGCTTGTCCTCAAGCGAAAGAAAGGAAAGGAGAGGAATAGAAGGAGAGACAAATTCGAATGATGGAGTATAGAGGGTGGCCGAATGTGAATTTAAAAAGGAGGGGGTGTCTTCGAAAATTTTTGAAAAAGATATGATAGAAGATATTATTTGTAAAAGAGATAATTATGATATGCAAAAGATATAATTTTAAAATTGAAAAGATAAGAGAGAGATTTGAAAAAGATTTGAAAAAGATAATATGATGGGTTGAAAAAGATTTGAAAAGAATTTAAAAAGATATAGGAGTTTTGAAAAAGATTGGAAAAGAAATTAAAAAGATACATGAATTTTGAAAAAGATTTGAAAAGAAGGTGAAGAAGGAAATTTTATTTTATTTTATTTTATTTTGAAATTGAAATTAAAAAATGAGAATTTGTAACACGTTCATGCAAGAAAGGATGGATGAAAACATGAAAAATTGAAAAAAAAATTGAGTTGGAAACAAAACTTCCTCCCCTCCACATTCCTGGCATTAAACGCCAAGAATGGCATCCATTCTGGCGTTTAACGCCCAATTGTTGCTTGTTTTGGGCATTTAATGCCCAACCAGGAGCCTTTGTCACTGGGCGTTTTTCTAAATGCCCAGGATGCTGTAGTTCTGGTGTTAAACACCCAGAAAGGAATCTTCACTGGAGTTAAACGCCTAGAATGCACCATTCTAGGCGTTTAACGCCCAAAAGTGCCTCTTACTGGTGTTTTCGTGCCAGTGAGCTCCTTTTCTCTGCTTTCTGCTCTGAATCCTTCTGTAACTCATTGAACTCCTGTAATTGAGAATCAATGTTGAAGATAATTTATATCAAACTCCTATAATTATTATTTAAATAATAGATAAACCCTACTAATGGTTGGGTTGCCTCCCAGCAAGCGCTTCTTTATTGTCTTTAGCTGGACCTTACTGAGCTTTAATCTAGTCTTAGTTTTGAGCATTCTTGCTCAATGTTGCTTTCAAGATAATGTTTGACTCTTTGTCCATTAACAATGAACTTTTTGTCAGAATCGATATATCCTGAAGCTCTACATATCCATATGGTGACTGATGAGCGGATAATTTATACGCTTGTTGGCATTGTTTTTAGTATGTTTTTAGTATATTTTAGTTAGTTTTTATTATATTTTTTATTAGTTTTTAGTTAAAATTCACTTTTCTGGACTTTATTATGAGTTTGTGTGTTTTTCTGAGATTTCAGGTATTTTCTGGCTGAAATTGAGGGTCCTGAGCAAAAATCTGATTCAGAGGCTGAAAAGGACTGCAGATGCTGTTGAATTCTGACCTCCCTGCACTCGAAGCGGATTTTCTAGAGCTACAGAAGCCCAATTGACGCTCTCTCAACGGAGTTGGAAAGTAGACATTCTGGGCTTTCCAGAAATGTATAATAGTCCATACTTTTCCCGAGATTTGATGACCCAAACCGGCGTTGAAAATCAGCTTCAGAATTCCCAGCGTTTAACACCGGAACTGGCATAAAAATTGGAGTTAAACGCCCAAACTGGCATAAAAGCTGGCGTTTAACACCAGAAAAAGTCTCTACACATGAGAGCTTCAATGCTCAGCCCAAGCACACACTAAGTGGACCCCGAAAGTGGATTTTTACGTCACTTACTCATTTCTGTATACCCTAGTTTACTAGTTCACTATTAATAGGACCTTTTGATATTGTATCTGGACCTCATGACACTTTACACGTTTCTCATTGTATCTTCTACAGCATGAGTCTCTAAACCCCATGGTTGGGGGTGAGGAGCTCTGCTGTGTATTGATGGATTAATGCAATTACTACTGTTTTTCATTCAATCACGCTTGCTTCTATTCTAAGATATCACTTGTTCTTCAACCTGATGAATGTGATGATCCGTGACACTCATCATCATTCTCGCCTATGAACGTGTGCCTGACAACCACCTTCATTCTACTTTAGATTGAGTGAATATCTCTTTGATTCCTTAATCAGAATCTTCGTGGTATAAGCTAGAATTGATGGCGGCATTCAAGAGAATCCGGAAGGTCTAAACCTTGTCTGTGGTATTCTGAGTAGGATTCAAGGATTGAATGACTGTGACGAGCTTCAAACTCCTGAGGGTTGGGCGTTAGTGATAGACGCAAAAGAATCATTGGATTTTATTCCAACCCGATTGAGAACCGACAGATGATTAGCCGTGCTGTGACAGAGCGCGTTGAACATTTTCACTGAGAGGATGGGAGGTAGCCATTGACAACGGTGAAATCCTACATACAGCTTGCCATGGAAGGAGTCTTGCATGCTTGAAGAAGAAGACAGTAGGAAAGCAGAGATTCAGAAGATAGAGCATCTCCAAAACCTCAACATGTTCTCTATTACTGAAAAACAAGTACTTAGTTCATGTTCTTTTGCTTTTTACAATCAACCCTGATAATTATTGATATCCTGACTAAGAGTTACAAGATAACCATAGCTTGCTTCAAGCTGACAATCTCCGTGGGATCGACCCTTACTCACGTAAGGTATTACTTGGACGACCCAGTTCACTTGCTGGTTAGTTGTGCGGGATTGCAAAAGTGTGATTGCAATTTCGTGCACCAAGTTTTTGGCGCCGTTGCCGGGGATCCTTAGTCCTTTCTTGATCCTTAAAAATTCTAAGTTTGGTGTCTTCTTTGTGTTTTCCTTTAAGTTTTTGAAAATTTGTGTCTGATTTTCTAAAAATTTTAAGTTTGGTGTCATTTTGTTGTTTTTCTCTTTCCTCATTTCAAAAAAATCAAATCTTTTTCAAAATAATTTTCAATCATATCTTTTCAATTGCTAATTCCAAAATCTTTTAATTAACTAATTGATTTAGTTTTCAATTTGCTTTGATCGTATTTTTTTTAGTTTTCAAAAATTTATTTTATTTTCCTTTTGTTTTATTTTATTTTTTCGGTTAACTAAAAAAATTTTTTTACTTTACTTGTGAATTCATATCATATTCCCTTTCTCCATCATGGACCTAAGTGGAATTGAACAGTCTAGAAGGACTCTGGGGTCATTGGTGCACGAAATTGTGATCAATACTTTTCACAACTCAAATAATCCTCGGTAATGAATCCAAAAACTTGGTATTCAATACCATGGCATAAGCACAACTTCGCACAACTAACCAGCAAGTGTACTGGGTCGTCCAAGTAATAAACCTTACGCGA
>NC_029775.3:66150734-66150873 GCF_000817695.3 Arachis duranensis
GGGTTTGGGCCATCAAATCTTGGGCAAAGTATGGACTATCATATATTGATGGAAAGCTCAGGATGTCTACTTTCCAACGCCGTTGAGAGCGCGCCAATTGGGCTTTTGTAGCTCCAGAAAATCTACTTCGAGTGCAGGG
>NC_029775.3:66151143-66153052 GCF_000817695.3 Arachis duranensis
ATACTAAAAACAATGCCAAAAAGCGTACAAATTATCCGCTCATCACAACACCAAACTTAAATTGTTGCTTGTCCCCAAGCGACTGAAAATCAAATAGGATAAAAAGAAGAGAATATACAATTAATTCCAAAAACATCTATGAAGATCAGTATTAATTAGATGAGCGAGGCTTTTAGCTTTTTGCCTCTGAATAGTTTTGGCATCTCACTCTATCCTTTGAAATTCAGAATAATTGGCTTCTTTAGGAACTCAGAATCCAGATAGTGTTATTGATTCTCCTAGTTAAGTATGATGATTCTTGAACATAGCTATTTTTTGAGTCTTGGCCATGGCCCAAAGCACTCTGTCTTCCAGTATTACCACCGGATACATACATGCCACAGACACATAATTGGGTGAACCTTTTCAGATTGTGACTCAGCTTTGCTAGAGTCCCCAATTAGAGGTATCCAGGGTTCTTAAGCACACTCTTTTTGCCTTGGATCACAACTTTATTTCTTTCTTTTTCTCTCTTTTTTTTTCGTTTTTCTCTCTTTTTTTTCGTTTTCTTTTTTTTTTCGTTTTCATTGCTTTTTCTTGCTTCAAGAATCATTTTTATGATTTTTCAGATCCTCAGTAACATTTCTCCTTTTTCATCATTCTTTCAAGAGCCAACATTCATGAACCACAAATTCAAACGACATATGCACTGTTTAAGCATACATTCAGAGAACAAAAATATTGCCACCACATCAAAATAATTAAACTGTTATAAAATTCAAAATTCATGCAATTCTTCTTTTTCAATTAAGAACATTTTTCCTTTAAGAGAGGTGATAGATTCATAGGACATTAATAACTTTAAGGCATAGACACTAAGACACTAATGATCACAAGACACAAATATAGATAAACATAAGCACTAAAATTCGAAAAACAGAAAATAAAGAACAAGGAAATTAAAGAACGGGTCCACCTTAGTGATGGCGGCTTGTTCTTCCTCTTGAAGATCCTATGGAGTGCTTGAGCTCCTCAATGTCTCTTCCTTGTCTTTGTTGATCCTCTCTCATGATTCTTTGATCTTCTCTAATTTCATGGAGGATGATGGAGTGTTCTTGATGCTCCACCCTTAGTTGTCCCATATTGGAACTCAATTCTCCTAGGGAGGTGTTTAGTTGCTCCCAAAAGTTTTGTGGAGGAAAGTGCATCCCTTGAGGCATCTCAGGGATCTCATGATGAGTGGGATCTCTTGTGTGCTCCATCCTCTTCTTAGTGATGGGCTTATCCTCATCAATGGGAATGTCTCTCTCTATGTCAACTCCAACTGAATAACAGAGGTGACAAATGAGATGAGGGAAGGCTAACCTTGCCAAGGTAGAGGACTTGTCCGCCACCTTATAAAGCTCTTGAGCTATAACCTCATGAGCTTCTATTTCTTCTCCAATTATGATGCTATGAATCATGATAGCTAGGTCTATAGTAACTTCGGACCAGTTGCTAGTGGGAATGATTGAGCGTTGGATGAACTCCAACCATCCCCTAGCCATAGGTTTGAGGTCATGCCTTCTCAATTGAACCGGCTTCCCTCTTGAATCTCTCTTCCATTGGGCGCCCTCTTCACATATGACTGTGAGGACTTGGTCCAACCTTTGATCAAAGTTGACCCTTCTAGTGTAAGGATATTCATCTCCTTGCATCATGGGCAAATTGAATGCCAACCTTACACCTTCCGGACTAAAATCCAAGTATTTTCCCCGAACCATAGTAAGATAATTCTTTGGATCCGGGTTCACACTTTGATCATGGTTCTTGGTGATCCATGCATTGGCATAGAACTCTTGAACCATTAAAATTCCGACTTGTTGAATGGGGTTGGTAAGAACTTCCCAACCTCTTCTTCGGATCTCATGTCGGATCTCCGGATATTCAC
>NC_029775.3:66153138-66153969 GCF_000817695.3 Arachis duranensis
GAAGGGGGAGAAGTAGTGTTTAGGTTGTGTGAAAATGAAGGAGTGAAGATGGGTTTATATAGGAGAGGGGGAAGGGTGATGTTTGGCCATGTATGGGTGGGTTTAGGTGGGAAAGTGGTTTGAATTTGAATGGTGAGGTAGGTGGGGTTTTATGAAGGATGGATGTGAGTGGTGAAGAGAAAGATGGGATTTGATAGGTGAAGGGTTTTTGGGGAAGAGGTGTTGAGGTGATTGGTGAATCGGTGAAGAAGAGAGAGAGTGGTGGGGTAGGTGGGGATCCTGTGGGGTCCACAGATCCTGAGGTGTCAAGGAAAAGTCATCCCTGCACCAAATGGCATGCAAAAATGCGTTTTTAGCCATTTCTGGCGTTAAACGCCGGGCTGGTGCCCATTTCTGGCGTTTAATGCCAGCTTCTTGCCGTTTTCTGGCGTTTAACGCCAGTCTGGTGCCCCTTTCTGGCGTTAAATGCCCAGAATGGTGCTAGACTGGGCGTTAAACGCCCAACAGCTAACCTCACTGGCGTTTAAACGCCAGCATGCTCTCCTCCAGGGTGTGCTGTTTTTCTTTCTGTTTTTCATTCTGTTTTTGCTTTTTTTATTGATTTCGTGACTTCTCATGATCATCAACCTACAAAAAACATAAAATAACAAAAGAAAATAGATAAAATATAACATTGGGTTGCCTCCCAACAAGCGCTTTTTTAATGTCAGTAGCTTGACAGAGGGCTCTCATGGAGCCTCACAGATGCTCAGAGCAATGTTGGAACCTCCTAACACCAAACTTAGAGTTTGAATGTGGGGGTTCAACACCAAACTTAGAGTTTGGTTGTGG
>NC_029775.3:66156473-66157430 GCF_000817695.3 Arachis duranensis
CTTCAAGGTCCTTTCAGGTTCAGGATCAGCCTCAACAAGAATGCTTTTGTCTCTGCTCCTGCTCATAAGAAAGAGAAGAGAACCAGAAAATGTGGAATCCTCTATGTCACAGTATAGAGATTCCTTGAAGTGTCAGAGGAAAAGAAGAGTAGAAGACAGAAGTAGAAAATTCGAACTTATCAAAGAAGATGGAATTCAAATTTTGCATTAAGGAATAGTGTTAGTTCATAAATAGAAGGATGTGAGAAGAAGGGAAGTAATTTTCGAAAATTAAGTAAAAGATTTTGAAAACATTTTTGAAAAACACTAATTAATTTTCGAAAACCAAGAGTGGGAAAGAGATCAAGTGATTTTTGAAAAAGATTTTGAAATTAGAAATTAAAAAGATATGATTGAAACTATTTTGAAGAAGATGTGGTTAAGAAGATATGATTAGTTTTAAAAAGATGTGATTGAGAAGATATGATTTGAAAAACATTTTAAAAAGATTTGATTTTGAAAACAATGACTTGGCTATCAAGAAAAGATATGATTCAAACATTAAACCTTTCTCAACAGAAAAGGCAACATACTTGAAATGTTGAACCAAATCATTAATTGATAGCAAGTATCTTTGAAAGTGGAAAGAAATTGATTTTGAAAACATATGATTGAAAAGATATGATTTGAAAAAGATTTGATTTTGAAAAACTTTGAAAATTTGAAAAAAATTGCATTGAAAACAGAATCTTCCCTCTTGTGCCGTCCTGGCGTTAAACGCCCAGAATGGTGCACATTCTGGCGTTTAACGCCCAAAATGCTACCCTTTTGGGCGTTAAACGCCCAACCAGGTACCCTGGCTGGCGTTTAAACGCCAGTCTGTCCTTCTTCACTGGGCGTTTTGAACGCCCAGCCCTTTTCTGTGCAATTCCTCTGCAGTATATTCTGAATCTTCAATTCTCTGTATTATTGACTTGA
>NC_029775.3:66157511-66157795 GCF_000817695.3 Arachis duranensis
AAAGAGGAATAATCAAAATGCAACTAAAATCAAATAACAATGCATGCAAGACACCAAACTTAGCAGTTTGTATACTACTGACACTAGTAAAATAAGAATGCATATGAGACACACAAAACACTCAAGTCAAGAGAATATAAAGATTAGAGTAAGAAATCATCAAGAACATCTTGAAGATCACTAAGACACATGAATGAATGCATGCAATTGACACCAAACTTAACATGAGACACTAGACTCAAACAAGAAATATAAAATATTTTTGGTTTTTATGATTTTGTAAA
>NC_029775.3:66159807-66160425 GCF_000817695.3 Arachis duranensis
AGTAAAGTCCAGAAAAGTGAATTTTAACTAAAAACTAATAAAAATATACTAAAAACTAACTAGATCATACTAAAAACATACTAAAAACAATGCCAAAAAGCGTACAAATTATCCGCTCATCAGTCATATGCTAACCCCATTACAGTTGCATATAGGAGTAGCATCTGTATGCCTCCCATTAAAGCAAAAATTGCGGTGCAGCAAAATTGCCAGTATTCCGGTCTTCCACAGGAAGAACCTATTGAGTTTCTGGCACAATTCTTATAAATTGCTGACACAGTACGTGATAAAGAGGTGGATCAGGATGTCTACAGACTATTACTGTTTCCATTTCCTGTAAAAGATCAAGCTAAAAGGTGGTTGAATAACCAACCTACAGCAAGCATAAAGACATGGAAACAGTTATCAGACAAATTCCTGAATCAATTTTACCCTCCAAAAAGGATGACACAGCTAAGGCTGGACATCCAAGGCTTTAAACAAGAGGATAATGAATCCCTTTATAATGCCTGGGAGAGGTATAGAGGTATGCTAAGAAAATGCCCCTTTGAAATGTTTTCAGAGTGGGTACAGTTAGACATCTTCTACTATGGGCTTACAGAAAAAGCTCAGATGTCT
>NC_029775.3:66160491-66165007 GCF_000817695.3 Arachis duranensis
GAATTTAAAGAGATGCTCCAAGACACTAAAAATGTTAACAAGAATATGGAAGCACAATTGAATCAGACAAGACTGTAATTATCTAAACAGATAACAGAAGAATGCCAAGCTGTTAAATTAAGGAGTGGGAAGACATTGAATGTATCAACTCAAAGCAGCAGAAAGCTAAGAAAGGAACAACTGACAGAGGATGACCAACCAACTACCTAAAATCCCTCTGAGGACAGTAAGAGCCCAGAGAGGAATGATTTTGGCGTTCAAACGCCAGAAAAGGGTAAGAAAGTGGCGTTAAACGCCCAATGGCTAGCCACTTCTGGCGTTCAAACGCCAGAAAAGGGTTGTAATCTGGCGTTAAACGCCCAAAAAGCACCCAATCCTGGCGTTTAAACGCCACAAACGGGTCAAAAACTTACAAGTGCTGATAACAACCCCCTTAAGCAGGCTTCTCCAACCACTTCTGTAGGAAATAAACCTGCAACAACTAAGGTTGAAGAATATAAAGCCAAGATGCCTTATCCTCAGAAACTCCGCCAAGCGGAATAGAATAAGCAATTTGCCCGCTTTGCAGACTATCTAAGGACTCTTGAATAAAGATTTTGTTTGCAGAGGCACTTGAGCAAATACCTTCTTATGCTAAGTTCATGAAAGAGATCTTAAGTCATAAGAAGGATTAGAGAGAAACTGAAAAAGTTTTTCTCACTGAAGAATGCAGTGCAGTCATGTTAAAGAGCTTAACAGAGAAGCTTAAAGATCCTAGAAGCTTTATGATACCATGCACATTAGAGGGTACTTGTACCAAGAAAGCTCTATGTGATCTTGGGGCAAGTATCAACCTAATACCTGCATCCACTATCAGAAAGCTTGGCTTGACTGAAGAAGTCAAACCAACCAGGATATGTCTCCAACTTGCTGATGGCTCCATTAAATACCCATTAGGCATAATTGAGGACATGATTGTCAAGGTTGGGCCATTTGCCTTTCTCACTAACTTTGTAGTGCTGGAAATGGAGGAGCACAATAGTGCAACTCTCATTCTAGGAAGACCTTTCCTTGCAACTGGACGGACCCTCATTGATGTCCAAAAAGGGGAATTAACCCTGAGAGTCAATGAGGATGAGTTCAAGTTGAATGTTGTCAAAGCTATGCAGCATCCAGACACATCAAATGACTGCATGAGCACTGATATTATTGACTCTTTGGTGGAGGAGGTCAATATGACTAAAAGTCTTGAATCAGAGCTAGATGACATCTTCAAAGATGTTCAGCCTGATCTGGAGGAACTAAAGGAAATAAAAGAAATTCTGAAAATTCCTCAAGAAGAAGATAAGCCTCCTAAACCCGAGCTCAAGCCACTACCACCATCCCTGAAATATGCATTTCTGGGAGAAGGTGACACTTTTCCAGTACATTAGCCCAGCAATATGCATGCACAAGATCCTATTGGAGGATGATGCTAAGCCAGTGGTTCAACCACAAAGGTGGCTAAATCCAGCCATGAAGGAGGTGGTGCAGAAAGAGGTCACTAAGTTACTAGAGGCTGGGATTATTTATCCTATTTTTGATAGCCCCTGGGTGAGCCCTGTCCACGTTGTCCCCAAGAAGGGAGGCATGACAGTGGTTCATAATAAAAAGAATGAACTGGTTCCTACAAGAACAGTTACAGGGTGGCGCATGTGTATTGACTACAGAAGGCTCAATACAGTCACCAGAAATGATCTTTTTCCTTTACCATTCATAGACCAGATGCTAGAGAGACTAGCAGGTCATGAATACTACTGCATTCTGGATGGCTATTCAGGTTACAACCAAATTGCAGTAGATCCTCAGGATCAAGAGAAAATAGCATTCACATGTCCTTCTGGAGTATTTGCCTACAGAAGGATGCCTTTTGGTCTGTGTAATGCACCTGCAACCTTTCAGAGGTGCATGCTCTCTATCTTCTCTGATATGGTAGAGAAGTTCTTGGAAGTCTTCATGGATGACTTCTCAGTATTTGGAGACTTATTCAGCTCCTGCCTTAACCATCTAGCACTTGTTCTGAAAAGATGCCAAGAGACCAACCTAGTTTTAAACTGGGAAAAATGTCACTTCATGGTGACTGAAGGAATTGTCCTTGGGCATAAAATTTCGAACAAAGGAATGGAGGTGGATCAAGCTAAGGTGGAGGTAATTGAAAAATTACTACCACCTGTCAATGTTAAGGCAATCAGAAGTTTTCTGGGGCATGCAAGATTCTACAGAAGGTTTATAAAGGATTTTTCAAAAATTGCCAAACCTCTGAGTAATCTGCTAGCTACTGACACTCCATTTATCTTTGATAATGAGTGTCTGCAGGCGTTTCAGACTCTGAAAGCTAAGCTGGTCACGGCACCAGTCATCTCTGCACCAGACTGGACACTACCATTTGAACTAATGTGTGATGCCAGTGACCATGCCATTGGTGCAGTATTGGGACAGAGGCATGGTAAGCTTCTGCACGTCATTTATTACGGCAGCCATATTCTAAATGATGCACAAAAGAACTACACAACCACAGAAAAGGAGTTACTTGCAGTGGTTTATGCCATTGACAAGTTCAGATCTTATTTAGTAGGATTAAAAGTGATTGTGTACACTGACCATGCTGCTCTTAAATATCTACTCACAAAGCAGTATTCAAAACCCAGGCTCATAAGATGGGTGTTGCTTCTGCAAGAGTTTGATATAGAAATAAGAGACAGAAAAGGGACAAAGAATCAAGTAGCTGATCACCTGTCCCGGATAGAACCAGTAGCAGGAGCATCCCTCCCTCCTACTGAGATCTCTGAAACCTTTCCGAATGAGCAATTATTTGCTATTCAGGAAGCTCCGTGGCTTGCATACAGTGCAAACTATAAAACTCAAGGTTCTCCTTCTGTAACCATGGAAAGGAAGCATGAAGAGCTTCTCTCAAACCAGAGTCAAACAGAGCCCCCACAATCAGACTCTAAGTTTGGTGTTGGGAGGCCACAACCAACTTCTATGTTTGGTGTTGAACCCTCACATTCAAACTCTAAGTTTGGTGTTGGGAGGTTCCAACATGGCTCTGAGTATCTGTTAGGCTCCATGAGAGCCCACTGTCAAGCTACTGACTTTAAAGAAGCGCTTGTTGGGAGGCAACCCAATGTTATATTTATTATTTTCCTTTGTTATTTTATGTTTTCTATAGGTTGATGATCATGGAAAGTCACAAAATCAATTGAAAAAGCAGAAACTGAATGAAAAATATAAAGAAAAAAATAGCACACCCTGGAGGAAAACTTGCTGGCGTTTAAACGCCAGTAAGGGCAGCAAATGGGCATTTAACGCCCAGTCTAGCACCATTCTGGGCGTTTAACGCCAGAAAGGGGCATCAGACTGGCGTTAAACGCCAGGAATGGGCACCAAGCTGGCGTTAAAACGCCAGAAATGGGCACCAGCCTGGCGTTTAATGCCAGGATTGGCAGAAGGAACATTTTTGCTCGCCACTCGGTGCAGGGATGAATTATCCTTGACACCTCAGGATTTGTTGACCCCACAGGATCCCCACCTACCCCACCACTCTCTCTCTTCTTTCTTCTTTTGCTCGAGGACGAGCAAACCTTCTAAGTTTGGTGTGGTAAAAGCGTTGCTTTTTGTTTCTCCATAATCATTTATGGCACCTAAGGCCGGAGAAATCTCTAGAAAGAGGAAAGGGAAGGCAAAAGCTTCCACCTCCAAACCATGGGAGATGGAGATATTCATCTCAAGGGATGCACTTTCCTCCACAAAACTATTGGGAGCAAATCAACACCTCCCTAGGACAATGGAGTTCCAACATGGGACAACTAAGGGTGGAGCACCAAGAACATTCCATCCTCCTCCATGAAATTAAAGAAGATCATAGAATCATGAGAGATGAGCAACAAAGGCAAGGAAGAGACATTGAGGAGCTCAAGCACTCCATAAGATCTTCAAGAGGAAGAACAAGCCGCCATCACTAAGGTCGACCCGTTCTTTAATCTCCTTGTTCTTTATTTTCTATTTTACGAATTTTTATGCTTATGTTTATCTATGTTTGTGTCTTATTACATGATTATTGGTACTTAGTGCCAATGCCTTAAAGCTATGAATGTCCTATGAATCCATCACCTTTCTTAAATGAAAAATGTTTTTATTACAAAAGAACAAGAAGTACAGGATTGCGAATTTATCTCTGAAACTAGTTGAACTAGTTTGATGTGGTGACAATACTTTTTGTTTTCTGAATGAATGCTTGAACAGTGCATATGTCTTTTGAATTTGTTGTTTTAAGAATGTTAAAATTGTTGGCTCTTGAAAGAATGATGGAAAAGGAGAAATGTTATTGAGGATCTGAAAAATCATAAAGATGACTCTTGAAGCAAGAAAAAGCAATGAAAAGCTTGCAAAAAAAAGTAAAAAAAAAATATACGTATATATATATAAAATAATAAATAAATAATAAAGTTGTGATCCAAGGCAAAAAGAGTGTGCTTAAGAACCCTGGACACCTCTAATT
>NC_029775.3:66165520-66182846 GCF_000817695.3 Arachis duranensis
TTTTTCTGTGATTTCAGGTATTTTCTGGCTGAAATTGAGGGTCCTGAGCAAAAATCTGATTCAGAGGCTGAAAAGGACTGCAGATGCTGTTGGATTCTGACCTCCCTGCACTCGATGCTGTTGGAAAGTAGACATCCTAGGCTTTCCAGCAATGTATAATAGTCCATACTTTGCCCGAGATTTGATTGCCCAAACCGGCTTTGCAAATCAGCTTTAGAATTCCCAGCGTTTAACGCCGGAACTGGCATAAAAATTGGAGTTAAACGCCCAAACTGGCATAAAAGCTGGCGTTTAACTCCAGAAAATGTCTCTACACATGAAAGCTTCAATGCTCAGCCCAAGCACACACTAAGTGGACCCCGGAAGTGGATTTTTTACGTCATTTACTCATTTTTGTATACCCTAAGTTACTAGTTCACTATTTATAGGACCTTTTGATATTGTATCTGGACCTCATGACACTTTACACGTTTCTCATTGTATCTTCTATAGCATGAGTCTCTAAACCCCATGGTTGGGGGTGAGGAGCTCTGCTATGTCTTGATGGATTAATGCAATTACTACTGTTTTTCATTCAATCACGCTTGCTTCTATTCTAAGATATCACTTGTTCTTCAACCTGATGAATGTGATGATCCGTGACACTCATCATCATTCTCGCCTATGAACATGTGCCTGACAACCACCTCCGTTCTACTTTAGATTGAGTGAATATCTCTTGGATTCCTTAATCAGAATCTTCGTGGTATAAGCTAGAATTGATGGCGGCATTCAAGAGAATCCGGAAGGTCTAAACCTTATTATGGTATTCTGAGTAGGATTCAAGGATTGAATGACTGTGATGAGCTTCAAACTCCTGAGGGCTGGGCGTTAGTGACAGACGCAAAAGAATTACTGGATTCTATTCCAACCCGATTGAGAACCGACAGATGATTAGCCGTGCTGTGACAGAGCGCGTTGAACATTTTCACTGAGAGGATGGGAGGTAGCCATTGACAACGGTGAAACCCTATATACAGCTTGCCATGGAAGGAGTCTTGCGTGCTTGAAGAAAAAGACAGTAGGAAAGCAGAGATTCAGAAGATAGAGCATCTCCAAAACCTCAACCTGTTCTCCATTACTGCAAAATAAGTACTTAGTTCATGTTCTTTTGCTTTTTACAATCAACCCTGATAATTATTGATATCCTGACTAAGAGTTACAAGATAACCATAGCTTGCTTCGAGCCGACAATCTCCGTGGGATCGACCCTTACTCACGTAAGGTATTACTTGGACGACCCAGTGCACTTGCTGGTTAGTTGTGCGGGATTGCAAAAGTGTGATTGCAATTTCGTGCACCAGTGACACACTTGTAATCACATATGGTCCTCTCCACCGGGATTTTAGTTTCCCAGGGAATAATCTGAGCCTAGAATTAAACAGTAGAACTTTCTGCCCTGGCTCAAAGACTCAGGATGACAGTTTCTTGTCATGCAACCTTTTGGCTTTCTCTTTGTAAATTTTTGCATTTTCGAAAGCATTGAGTCTGAATTCCTCTATCTCATTCAGCTGGAGCAATCTTTTCTCTCCAGCTAATTTGGCCTCAAGGTTTTGGAATCTGGTTGCCCAGTAGGCTTTATGCTCCAGTTCCGCGGGCAGGTGACAGGCCTTCCCATACACAAGCTGGTATGGAGAAGTTCCTATAGGGGTCTTGAATGCTGTTTTGTATGCCTAGAGAGCATCATACAAGCTCCTTGCCCAATCCTTTCTACGGGCAATTACAGTCCGTTCCAGGATTCTTTTTTAGTTCTCTGTTAGAAACTTCAGCTTGTCCATTTGTCTGTGGATGATATGGAGTTGCCACCTTGTGGCTAATTCCGTATCTGACCATAGCAGAGTAAAGCTGTTTATTGTAAAAATGAGTGTCTCCATCACTGATTAGTGCTCTATGGACACCAATTCTACTAAAGATATATTTTTGGAGGAACTTCAAAAATATCTTAGTATCATTAGTAGGTGTTGCAATTGCCTCTACCCATTTAGATACATAGTCTACAGCCACTAGAATATAAGTGTTTGAGTATGATGGTGGGAAAGGCCCCATGAAGTCAATACCCTATACGTCAAACAACTCAATCTCTAAGATCCGTTGTTGAGGCATGGTGTAACCTTGAGGCAGATTACCAGCTCTCTGGCAACTGTCACAGATACGTACAAACTCTCGGGAGTCTCTATAGAGTGTAGGCCAGTAGAAGCCACATTGGAGGACTTTTGTGGCTGTTCGCTCACTTTCGAAATGTCCTCCATATTGTGATCCATGACAATGCCATAGGATCTTATGTGCTTCTTCTCTAGGAACACATCTACGGATTATTCTGTCTGCACATCTCTTAAAGAGATATGGCTCATCCCACAAATAGTACTTTGTATCAGCGATCAGTTTTTTCGTTTGCTACCTGTTGTACTCGTTGGGTATGAATCTTACCGCTTTATAGTTTGCAATGTCTGCACACCACAGTACTTCCTGAATGGCAAAGAGTTGCTCATCGGGGAAGGTTTCAGAGATCTCAGTAAAGGGATAGGACGCCCCTTCTACTGGTTTTATTCGGGACAGGTAATCTGCTACTTAGTTTTCTGTCCCTTTTCTGTCTCTTATTTCTATATCAAACTCTTGCAGAAGCAACACCCATCTTATGAGCCTGGGTTTTGAATCCTGCTTTGTAAGTAGATATTTAAGAGCAGCATGGTCAGTGTACACAATCACCTTTGATCCTACCAAATAGGATCTGAACTTGTCAATGGCATAAACTACTGCAAGCAATTCCTTTTCTGTGGTTGTGTAATTTTTCTGCGCGTCATTTAGAACACGGCTGGCATAGTAAATGATGTGCAGAAGCTTGTCATGCCTCTGTGCCAATACTGCACCAATAGCATAGTCACTAGCATCACACATTAGTTCAAATGGTAATGTCCAGTCTGGTGCAAAAATATCAGGCGCTGTGACCAGCTTAGCCTTCAGAGTCTCAAAGGCCTGCAAACACTCTATGTCAAAGACAAATGGTGTATCAGCAGCTAGCAGGTTACTCAGAGGTTTTGTGATTTTTGAAAAATTCTTTGTAAACCTCTTGTAGAATCCTGCATGTCCTAGAAAACTTCTGATTGCCTTAACATTGGTGGGTGGTGGTAATTTTTTGATTACCTCTACCTTAGCTTGATCCACCTCTATACCTTTGTTCAAAATTTTATGCCCAAGGACAATTCCTTCAGTCACCATAAAGTGATACTTTTCCCAGTTTAAAACCAGGTTAGTCTCTTGGCATCTTTTCATAACAAGTGCTAGATGATGAAGACAGGAGCTGAATGAGTCTCCAAATACTGAGAAGTCATCCATGAAGACTTCCAAAAAATTTTTCACCATATCAGAGAAGATAGAGAGCATGCATCTCTGAAAGGTTGTTAGTGCATAGCACAGACCAGAAGGCATCCTTCTGTAGGCAAATACTCCAGATGGACATGTGAATGCTGTTTTCTCTTGATCCTGAGGATCTACTGCAATTTGGTTATAACCTGAATAGTTGTCCAAAAAGCAGTAATAGTCATGACCTGCTAGTCTTTCTAGCATCTGGACTATGAATGGTAAAGGAAAAAGATCCTTTTTGGTGGCTGTATTTGGCCTTCTGTAGTCAATACACATACGCCACCCTATAACTATTCTCGTAGGAACCAGTTCATTCTTTTCATTATCAACCAGCGTCATGCCTCCTTTTTTGGGTACAACTTGGACAGGGCTCACCCAGGGGCTATCAAAAATTGGATAAATAATCCCAGCCTCTAGTAATTTAGTGACCTCTTTCTGCACCACCTCCTTTATGGCTGGATTCAGCCGCCTTTATGGTTGAACCACTAGCTTGGCATTATCCTCCAGTAGGATCTTTGCATGAATCTTGCTGGGATAATGCCCTTAAGATCAGTAATGGACCACCCAAGAGCTGTCTTGTGTGTCCTCAGCACCTGAATTAGTGCTTTCTCTTCCCGTGGCTCTAAAGCAGAGCTTATGATTACAGGAAAGGTGTCACCTTCTGCCAAAAATGTATATTTTAGGGATGGTGGTAATGGTTTGAGCTCGGGTTTATGAGGTTTCTCCTCTTCCTGAGGAGTTCTCAGAGGTTCTTTTATTTCCTCTGGTACCTCTAGATTAGGCTGAACATCTTTAAATATGTCCTCTAGCTCTGATTCGAGACTCTCAGCCATACTGATCTCCTTTACCAGGGAGTCAATAATATAAACTCTCATGCAGTCCTTTGATGTGTTTGGATGCTTCATTGCTTCAACAACATTCAGCCAAAACTCATCCTCATTGACTCTCAGGGTCACTTCCCTTTTTTGGACATCAATAAGGGTTCATCCAGTTACTAGGAAAGGTCTTCCTAGAATAAGGGTTGCACTCTTGTGCTCATCTATTTCAAGTACTACAAAGTCAGTAGGAAAAGCAAATGGCCCAATAGTGACAATCATGACCTCAATTACGCCTGATGGATATTTAATGGAGCCATCAGCAAGTTGAAGACAAATCCGGGTTGGTTTGACCTCTTCAGTCAAGCCAAGCTTTCTGATAGTGGATGCAGGGATTAGGTTGATACTTGCCCCAAGATCACATAGAGCTGTCTTGGTACAAGTAACCTTCAATGTGCATGGTATCATAAAGCTCCCAGGATCCTTGAGCTTCTCTGGCAAGCTCTTTAAGATGACTGCACTACATTCTTCAGTGAGAACAACTTTTTCAGTCTCTCTCCAATCCTTCTTATGGCTTAAGATCTCTTTCATGAACTAAGCATAAGAGGGTATTTGCTCAAGTGCCTCTGCAAACAGAATCTTGATTTCAAAAGTCCTGAGATAGTCTGCAAAGCGGGCAAATTGTTTATCCTGTTTCGCTTGGTGAAATTTCTGAGGATAAGGCATTTTAGCCTTGTATTCTTCAACCTTGGTTACTGCAGGTTTATTTCACTTGGTAGGGAGCTTGAGGGTCTTTCAATGGCAATCTGCTTGGAGAGCTATCCAATTTGCCTTTCCATATTCTTCATGGAGGCTTCCTGGTTCCTTGTTGTCATTTCTTGGTGCTTCATTAATTTTTCCATTAAGAGCTCCAAGTTGGTAATTCTCTGAGAATCTTGTGAGATTGGTTGATTGTGGGGTGTTGAGGGTTGAGAATGAGTGTTTTGGTTAGAGGCTTGGTTATTGGATGGATGATGGTTAGCATTGGGGTAGGTATTTTGTGGTCTTCTGTATGTGGTTTGGTTATTATTCGGCTGGTTGTTGTGGTTTGTGTTTTTCCAATTGTTTTGAGTTGAGTTCCTTTGCCATGGCTGCTGAGTTTGATTGTGGTTGTCTCCCCATCTGAGGATGGGATGGTTTTTCCAAGAGGGATTGTAAGTATCACATAGACTTCATTTGATCCAGAATTCTGATTATGCATATACTGGACTTGTTCTTGCTCTTGCTCCTCTTGAATTTCTTCATTTTTCCCCTAAGTGGTTGATGGCTGGCTTGTGTTGACTGCTACAACTTGGAGATTGTCAATCTTCTTGGCCATTTGCTCAAATTGTTGTTGAATCTGCTGTTGCATCATTTTGTTTTGAGCTAGGATTGATCCACTCCTTCCAACTCCATCACTCCTTTCTTTTGTGATGGTTGACGTTGCCTTTGGTGAGTAAAGAAGTACTGGTTGTTGGTCACCATATCAATGAGATTCTGGGCTTCCTCTGCAGTTTTCATGAGTTGCAAAGAGCCTCCAGCTGAGTGATCCAATGCTTCTTGGGATTTCAATGTTAAGCCTTCGTAAAAATTCTGCAACTTATCCCATTCAGTGAACATTTTAGGAGGACACTTCCTAATTAGAGCCTTGTACCTCTCCCATGCCTCATAGATGGGTTCAGCCTCCATTTGTGTGAATGTTTGTACCTCAGTCTTCAACCTAATGATCCTTTGAGGTGGGTAAAATTTGGCAAGGAACTTGGTTACCAAATCATTCCAATTGTTGATGCTGTCTCTTGGAAACGATTCCAACCATTGAGTGGCTTTGTCTTTGAGAGAGAATGGAAAGAGCAGTAGCTTGTAGCTATCAGGAGGCACACCATTGGTTTTGACAGTGTCACAAATCCTCAAGAAGGTAGATAAGTGTTGGTTGGGGTCTTCAAGTGGTCCTCCTCCATAAGAGCAATTATTTTGAACCAAGATGATGAGTTGTGGCTTCAGTTCGAAGTTGTTTGCATTTACATTTGGAGTTAAAATGCTGCTTTCATAATGTCTAGGATTTGCAAATGTATAGGAGGCCAAAACTCTCCTCTGTGGTGGATTGTTGTTGTTATTGGCTGCTCCTCCTGGTGGATTGGTTGAATGTTCCTCCATGTCTTGAAATTCTTCTTCTGACTCTTCCTCTCCAATAATGTTTTTCCCTCTTTCAGCTCTTCTTAATCTCCTGAGGGTTCGTTCGTCTTGTTCATGAAAGGTGGGTGTAGCTCTTCTTGTATCTGTCATATAAACAAAACAAAAGAAACACACAAAACCAGTGACACTTCAATCTATTGCTAGAGTGAAGTTTTAGTTAGCTTAAGCAAAAATTCAAACAGTTAGTGGGTTAATTAAAAATTAAAGAGACAGAAAAGAAAAAGTGCTTGATCTAGACCTCTCACCCACTTAATCATTGTTGATCTAAATCAATCCCTGACAACGGCGCTAAAAACTTGATGTGTGGAAAATGATCCAACACAAACTCACCGGCAAGTGTACAGGGTCGCATCAAGTAATAATAACTCACATGAGTGAGGTCGATCCCACAGTGATTGAAGGATTGAGCAATTTTAGTTTAGTGGTTGATTTAGTCAAGCAAATCAAGTATTAGTTGAGTGGTTTATAATTGACAGAAGCTAAATTGCTTGAAATGTAAAGGGAGAGGGAAGATTTGCAGTGAATTAAAGATAACAGAAAGTAAAAGTGCTGAATCTTAAAGAACAGGTAGATTAAATTGCAGAAACTTAGATTGCAAGAATATAAATGGCTGAAGCTTAAAGTGCAAGAAATGTAAATTGCTTGAATCATAAAAGGAATTGGGAATTGGGATTGCAGAATTTAAGCAAGCAAAAGTGAATTGCAATAAACAGACAAGTAGAAGATGAATTGAATTAGAGTAGATCTCAAACAGAAGAGTAAAAATGCTTTGAAAATTTAAAAACAAAAAGTAAGCGATGCTTAATTTGCAGCAATTTAAAAGAGGTTGAAGATCTCAGGAGTGGAAGAGACTAGATAACAAGTCTAGATCTCAAATCCTTCCTTCACCCAACAAGAATAATTGCAAAAGAAATAAAGGAAAGTAGATTGCAGAAAGAGTAGAAGATGAAGCAGTAAATAGAGATTGAAATTCAATTATGCAGAAAAGTAAAACAAGTGATCACAAGGTGAGATTGAAACAGAAGTTCTTCAATTCTTCACCCAAGATCCAAAGCAAGAAAATTAAAAAGTGCTCAAGCAAGAACAAAGAAGAAGAGAGATCAATTCCCCTTCCCAATTCTCTAAGATCTAAATTCAAAAGTAAAAGCTTAAAATGAAAAAGAAAGTAAAAAGGAAAATTCAAAAGTGATTATAGGTGTCCTAATTACATCAAACTAGCTCCTATTTATACACTTTCTATACTTGGATTTTGGAATTTGGATGGGCTTTTGATTTGGTGAAGAAATGAATTAAGTTGGATTTTTAATTCAATTTTCAGCCCATTAAGAATTTGGTTCCATGAGGATGCTCAGCTCACAAGTTGAGCTGAGCATTGAGGCCTTGTGTGTGGGTTTCTTGTAGCATGCAATGTTGGGGAGGGTACCAGGGGAATGCTCAGCTCACAAAGTGAGCTGAGCATTGGTGCCTTGGTGCATGTCTTGTGCGCGCCTTGTGCTCCTTGCCTTGTCAAGTTCTTGCGCGCTCCTTCCTTGGTCCGTGTCAAGCATGCTTGTGTGCATTCATGAGTAGCGCTCTGCTCACCTTGTGAGCTGAGCATTGGCTTCCAAGGGGAGGTCCCAAGTTCAAACCCTTGTGAAAGCATTTGGAGAACAATTTTCCTTGATTTTTCATGAAGAAAAGCACGACAATGCTCTCCAAGAGAGCATTGTGCTCTCCAAGTGAGCGCTACTTTGCTTTGGAGTGAGGCTCCAGCTTCGAATCCTGGTGGAAGCACTTTGGTTTATTTTCGCTTGTTTTTTTTTGCCCTTAAAGATGCCTTTCACTCATGCCTCAATTGTATGCCAAATATGAATTGCTATATATCGTTGGAAAGCTCTGAATGTCAGCTTTCCAACGCAATTGAAAGCACATCAATCGGATATCTGTAGCTCAAGTTATATCCCTTGAAAGAAGGCATGGTCATGTTGTGAGCGCCCCAAATTTAACTTAGCGAAAATTTGCTTCCAACCTCATTTTTGCATTGCTCTGCTCTTGGCAAGAGCGCAGCATTGTGTGTGCTAGTTGCTTTCTTCCTTGTTTTGGTCAAGGGCCATGCTTTAAAAGCGTGGCCTAAGGCTCCAAAGTGTGCTCCAACTTCAAAGTGTTCCCCAAAGCTCTTTTTTTCTCCTTTTTAGCTTATTTTGTGCTTCTTTGCTTCTTTTTCTTCTTATTTCCTACAAGATTTATAAATTAAATATTTCCTACAAGATTTATACCAATTAAGCACAAAAGCATTCAATATTTAAGCACAAATTATCAATTTCTTGTATGAAAAAGCATAGAAAAATAGGTATATGATGACTTATCATCACCCATCTTGCCCCCGACCCACGCGATTGGGTCGACTACGCATCCACGTCAATCCCATTCCACCCTAGCCACGCGATCGCGCGCCCCACGCGTTCGCGTGGATTTGCAACCACTAACCCCAAGTCACGCGAAAACCTACCATTCGCGCAACCCAAATCCCAACCCCTCTTCCTCTCTTCTCTGCAACTCTCTCTTTCCTCCGTCACTCCCCCCCAGCCGCCCAGACCACCACGACCACCGCCACGCCACCCAGACCACCCAGAACTGCCGTGACACCCACCCCCTCTCTTCTTTCTCCCTTCTTCTTTTCTCTCTCTCTTCCGCCCCAGCCCCCACCACGATCAGAACCCCTGCCACCGCCCCTGCTCTACCGCCACGCCACCGTGCTTCCCCCGGTACCGCCGCATCACTACCACCTTCCCTCTGTTCTATCCCTTGTTCTTACACAAACCAGGTTCCACCATAAACCGATTTCTTTTTCGTTCCTAGTTAGTCGCATCTTTATCCGAATTTGTTCAATTTAGGATAGTTAGAGATGCATGTTCGTAGTGGATTCTAGGTGGTTAGGTAGCTAGGATGTGGTTAGTAGATTTAGGCCTGATAATTGCACCGTTCCTGTTATCTGTTTATCTGTTCTGCAATTTTATTCTGGCTATGATGTTAATACTGTTCATATGCTGCTCTTAACTGTTTCATGCTGTTATTACACTGCTCTTTCTCATTCTTGCATTTTGTGCAGCCTTATTTCAATTCATATGAATTGTTCTTGCTATTTGTTTTCCAGGAACATCCGATTTTAACCAGAATGCTGCCCAATTTTCTGCAAATTATTTCCTTTTTACATTCAAGACTTGATTTTGGCATTTCTCAATTTTCCAATTAATCAACCAAACCCATTCTTGAATGCACGGGCCAGCATTTTTATTCCTTTTGATTTCCTGGTTAAATTGCATTATTGATGATTTGATTTTAATTTTTGCTACTTCTGTATCTATATGAATCATCATCAATACCCTGTTATCCCTGCTTGAATATGAGTTGACTGTTGCTTAAAATTGTGAAATTCTTGTTACTTAGAAACCAATCATCATGCCACTTACTCTGACTTCCTTTTTACTAACTCACTGATTTTCGCTTTCTAACCTCTTTTTCAATTTTACCCACTGTTAACTTTCTAACTTCCCCCTTTGCCTTTTCACTACTTCTTTCAATTAATTTCACTCCTGGCATGATTATTGTTTTTCCTAATTAACAGGCTTTCCACTTCTAACATATTTTGGAATGTGATTTCTCATCTCAGCTTTTCAACTCCAAAACAATCCAAAATATACATTTATTTAACTCATTTCATTTTTCTACTGCTCCTTTGCCACTTCGTGCTTATCTTGTTATTTGCCTACTTGTTTTCCTGCTTTTATTCCTCAATTATATCTTGAAAATTCTGTTTTTCAGGATGTCTAACTCTCAAAGCAGGGGAAAGGGCAAAGTTACCACTGGCAAACGAAAAAGAGGCGAATCCTCTGGTTCCATCCTAGGCATCTTACATGATGATTCCTGGCGGGAGAAGAACTTTATCCCGCAGGAAAAGGCTGATCAGCTGGCACCTGCAGCTGACCGGGTTAAATTTGCAAACAAATACTGTGAGCTGAAATACCTGACTTTTGCCACAGCCAGGAACCTACACCTGGAAAGGACTCTAAAAATTCCAGAAGAACTCAAGCAGTACACTTTAGATCAGATCAAACAGAGAGGCTGGTTCTTCCTTGAGCGAAACTTAACTGAGGTTAACTCATCCTGGGTCAGGGAATTCTACTGTAACTACTTTCTATCATCCCTGGATGCAGTACAGCTCCAAGGCAAATAGGTTATGGTTACTGAGGAAGTAATTGAAGACATCCTCCAGCTTCCTCCTAAATCAGATCTGCCAGATGGTTTCCAGAAAGCTGAGGAGGATATGAGATTCATGAGGTTTGATTGGGATGCAGTAAAGAGGGATATCACACTTGATCCTACTGTTCCTTGGGTCATGGGAAGGAGCACAGTGGTACCCATGGGAATCAAGCTTATATATCTGAATGATGAGGCTCAGCTATGGCAACAGATTCTGAGTAACTATATGATGCCGAGTACTCATGAGACGGAGGTGCCAGCTGTTATGATTACCCTCGCCTAGTGTGTGATGACGGGTAAGGACTTATATCTACCCCACTTCATCCAGCATTACATGGCCAGGGTCCATGTTAGAGGCACCCTCTCCTTTCCTTACCTGATTACTTAGTTGGGTCGCCGAGCTGAGGTACCTTGGGAGGCTGCTAATGAAAGGCCACCCGCCGCAGACTGCTGGAAGATTATTCCTCACAGTTGGAAGTTTCTGGCTTTCGGCTACCGCCCTCCATTTCTCACTGACATTATTGAGGCAGCCACTTTTTCAACTGCTCCTTCTGCTTCCACAAGCCCAGCACCACCCACTGCACCCCACCTACTCCTGAGCCCGTCTACCGTCTGGTGCACCGACTCTTTGACCGCCTAGATCAGATGGAGCGCCATCACTAGCAGCAGTTTGAAAGGTCTGAACGTTGCAACAGGCGACGTTTTGAGAAGTCTGAGCGTCGCCACAAGCGACGCTATGAGCACCTCAAGCTGATGATCTGCTGTAGTGGTGACGTCCCCTCCGAGCCCGATACGCACTCCGACACATCTGAGGAGGAGTTGAGTGATCATGAGGAGGAGGCACCTACCCAGGCTGAGCAGTGAGGTCCCGACCACACTGTACCACATCATGAGGAGCACCACCAGCTACAGACCGCAGATCCGGAGGTTCCTCTACGGACAGAGCCCTCGCTTCAGCAGACTACTCCTCCGACCCTCACAGAGACTGCAGACCCTCAGCCTACCATGAGACACCAGCAGTCCATCCTTTCGGAGATGACACTTCTTCACACTCAATTGAGTGAGCATCGAGGACGATGCTATTATTTAAGTGCGGGGAGGTCGTCATCTCTGGCATCTATTTATTTTGGTGAACCACTACAGACTCTTTTCTTATTTTGTCCATTTTCTGTATTTTTGCACATTTTTTTCTCTTTTTGTTTTTATTGTACTTTTGCATTCTGCACTTTGGGCTGTATATATCTTGGATATTTTAGCTTAATTTGCACCTTAGTTTACTAGTTATATATTAAGTGGATTAATTAGTATAGTTTACCTTTTTTAGCATATGATAGTTGATTTAATTGAAAAATAAAAAGAGTAAGCTAGGAACCATAGTATAGTAAAACAATCCGCACACCTTGTATATATAGCATTACATGTTAGTTAGTTAACAACATTTCTTCAAGAAGAAACACTAGAATTTTAAGGGGCACCTTAAAAGATTTACATTGAGTTGAATGGAAACTCTTAATTTCTACTTGCATGACATACATAACTGATATATGATTTATTAGCTTGAGAGCACACAGCCTGTGAGTTTTGAGCTTAATTGTATGGTTGCATTCAAACCATAAATTTCATTCCTGTGTGTTTTGCCCTTCTTTTTCATTCTGATGTTCTTTACTTTGCTTTAATCTATATGTCCAATATAGAATATAGATACATACCAAGATAGGATTGATGCCATATTTGATTATTAACTCACTTATCCCAAATAAAGCCTACCTTTTATGCCATCCTTGTTAGCCCCCTTGAGCTGTTTAATCCCCTTCTGTTTTATAACCACATTACTAGCCTTAAGTAGAAAAACAAAATAAAAAAAATTCCAAGTTGAATCCTTGGTTAGTTTAAGATAGAAGTTGTGTATAATTTAAGTGTGGAGAATTTTATGGGATCATGGAATGATAAAAAAGAGTAGGAATTTAAATTGAATAAATTATTTAAAAATTTTGGGAAGCATCATGCTCATGTGAAATCAAATTAATTAAATTACCATGTGCATTAAAAAAATTTATTTTCAATAAGGGGATACAAAAATTCCCCAGACACAAAATAAGAAAAATCAATGCACATGGGACAAATTTAAATTTAATGCATAAGTTTGCAATATAAAGTGGGAAAATTTGGGCAAGTAGGTTAAGAAACTTTGATTTTTATAAAAGTATGTATGCTAGGTGAGATCTTAGACTAATCAAGGATTCACTTATTAGCTCACTTAGCCTTATACATATACCCTTACCTTTACCCTGGCCCTATTACAACCTTCAAAATACCTCATGATTTTGTATGTCTATATTCTATATTTGTTGATTGGTTAGATGAAGAACAAAGTTATAGAATGTAAGGATAGAAAGAAAAAGAGAGTAATTAACCCAAACAAACACTGAGTGACTAGAGAGTAAACACAAAATCCAGTGAGGGTTCAATAGCTCATCCTCATATGTCCATGTTTAATTATTGATTGTCTTGCAAGTTGTGAACTATCTTAAACTCAACTTAATTATAATTGTGCTTTAATTTGATTTGCCCCTAGTTGTACATACATGATTCCTTGAAGATATGAACTAATTTAACTACATGCATACTTTATATATAGGTGAATAATAACTAGATTTGCATGACTCATTTAGGTAGTTACATTTAGAGTATATTGCATTGCATATGATTCCACCATTTTACCTTTACTCTTTTCTCTTGGATTTAGCATGAGGACATGCTATTGTTTAAGTGTGGGGTGGTTGATAAACCACTATTTTATGATAAATCTTGTACTTAAATTGAATGATTTATCAACTCTTCACCTACTTATTCATATGAATTTGCATGATTTTACTATTCCTTCCTTAGGATATGATATATGAGAAAACATGTTTCCGATGCTTTAAAATTACCAAATTTAATTATCCTTTATTATCATTCGATGCCGTGATTTGTGTGTTGAGTACTTTCAGGTTTTATAGGGCAGAAATGACTTAAAGGATGGAAAGGAAACATACAAAAATAGAAGGAAAGCACAATTGAAGTCCTTGGAAGGAACTGCCAGTGACGCGTCTGCATGGACGACGCGAACGCATGGTTCGTGCAAAAGAGAATCGACGCGAGCACATAGATGAGGTGAACGCGTTACCTGCAAAACACAACTGACGCTGGCGCATGACTGACGCAACCGTGTGGAAGAGCAACACTCCAGATAACGCGACCGCGTGACCCACGCGGACGCGTGACTTACGCAATCTGTAGAATTTGCAGAAGTCATCCTCAGCGATTTTTGCGCCCTTTTGGCCCAGATCCAAGCCCATAGAACACAGATTGAAGGATTATAAATGGAGGAATCCATCCATTCAAAGAGACATGGGGATTAGAGACTGAATACTGGATTCATACATAGTTTTAGGATTTAGATGTAGCTTTTAGAGAGAGAGGCTTTCTCCTCTCTCTTAAGATTAAGATTACGACTGATGACATGTCATCATATACCTATTTTTCTATGCTTTTCATACAAGAAATTGATAATTTGTGCTTAAATATTGAATGCTTTTGTACTTAAATGATATATTTTCTTGATATTTTAATTTTATAAATCTTGTAGGAAATAAGAAGAAAAAGAAGCAAAGAAGCACAAAAAAGGAGAAAAAAAGAGCTTTGAGACACACTTTGAAGTTGGAGCACACTTTGGAGCCTTAGGCCATGCTTTTAAAAGCGTGGCCCATGACCAAATTAAAGAGGAAAACAACCAGCACGCACACTGCCCTGCCCTTGCCAAGGGCTGGGCAGAATCGTGATGCACATTGAGGTTGGAAGCAAGAATTTCGCTAAGGTAAAATCTGGGCGCTCACAGCATGACCATGCCTCCTTCAAAGGGCTATAACTTGAGCTACAGACGTCCAATTGATGTGCTTCCAGTTGCGTTGGAAAGCTGACATTCAGAGCTTTCCAACAATACATAGCAATCTATATTTGGCGTACAATTGAGGCAGGAACGAAAGGCATCTTTAAAGGCCAAAAATAAGAAAAAAAAATAAACCAAGGAAAAGAAGTAGCGTGTGCATCGGCCAAGTCTCGAACACGGGACTTCAATTTGGAAACACTGCCCTGCCCTCCGCGAGGGCAGGGTAGCATTTTGTTGTGGCACGGCCAGCGTACCATTCTGGCGAACCAAAGCATCATTCGGCAGCACCAGCAGCGCACCAAGGCACCAAACTGGCGCACTAGAATTTTCTGCCCTGCCCTCCGCGAGGGCAGGGCAGCCTCCTGCAGCACACACCAACGCACCACGCCCGCACCATGGCCGCACGCACCAAATCCTGCCCTGCCCTCCACAAGGGCAGGGCAGCCTCCTGGGAGCAACATGGGCCAAATATGAACCAAAATTTCATTTAAATTCAATTCCTCTCCAAATTACATCAAGGCCAACCAAACCCATTTCTCCTCAAATCCAAAGCAAGCAAAGCCCACATCATCACTCAAAGGCACATGGATCAATTAAATTAGGATTTTCATTTTTGTAATTTGTTTTAATTTCATTTCAATTTTATTTTGTAAAGCCTATATAAGACATCATTTCCATCTTTGTGAGGGAGGCCGGCTCCAATAGGGAACATTAGGAATAGATAGCTCTCTCCTTTAAGTTTTCTTTTCTGCTTTAAATCTTGGGTAGAGAATTGAAGAAATTCTGTTTCAATCTCACCTTGAGATCTCTTGTTTACTTTTTCTACATAATTGAAATTCACATACTGCTTCATCTTCTCTTTAATTCTGCAATTCATTTTTCTTCTTTATGCTGCAAACTGTTCTTGTTGAATCAAGGAAGGATTTGAGATCTAGACTTGTTATCTAGTCTCCTCCACTCCTGAGATCTTCAATCACTTTTAATTTGCTGCAACTTAAGCATTGCTTTTCTGTTCTAAATTCTTCAAGGCATTTTTACTTTTCTGTTAAGATCTAGTTCCATTGAATCAATCCTCTCCTCTTCTACTTGTTGCAATTTATTAATTGAATCAATTCTCTACTCTTCTACTTGTTGCAATTTATTTTTAACTTGATTAATTTCTGCAATCCCACATCCCTGACTGATAGCCATAAACTTGATAGCTACGATTTAGGAAATTGCACAATCGGCAAAAATTCCTTCCGGCAAGTGCACCGGTTATCGTCAAGTAAAAACTCACAATAGAGTGAGGTCGAATCCCACAAGGATTGGTTGAATGAGCAATTTGGATTAGAAGTTTGTTCTAGTTGAGCGGAATCAAGATTTAGATGAGAATTGCGGAATGTTAAATTGCATGAATTAAAGAGCGAGAAGCTAAATTGCTGAAATTAAAAAGGGATCGGGGTGATTGCATGAATTTAATTGCAGAATGTAAAGAGAAAGTGGTAGATCAGAAATGGGGGATTCATTGGGGTTCAGGAGATATTGAGATCTCCGAATCAAAACATTTTTATCCCTTCCTCAACCGCATTCATTGAATTTTGCTTGGCAATCTTATATGATTGGATCCCAATCCCTTGGCTCACCAATTCTCTCTAAAAACAAACAAATTCCCAATCCCTTGGTTTAAATGTTCATAAGAAGAGATGATGCTCGATCACTGATTATACCACACAGTTTCATGAACCACAATTTGGTAGGATTACATGTCACAATATCCATCCAAACCCCAATCCAATTCACTGTGAGAAAGCTTCTCTAGCATGAATCCTCCATTCCTTTCCCAAGGTTCCGAAGGATTCCAATTATGGATAGTTTCTTTCCCAAGACAACTAACCAATGGAATTAGATCGAGAAGCTTTCTAACAAAATTCAAGAGAAAAGATTGAAGAAGAAGATAAAAACTATTATTGATTCATTGAATTACAATAGAGCTCCCTAACCCAATGAAAGGGGTTTAGTCAGTCATAGCTCTGAATTCAATTACACAAAGTAAAACTAGAAAATGATCCAAAAGTCTCTAGTCCCCCTCTCTCTAACTTAAATTCTATCCTATTTATACACTTTCTAGATTGAGCTTCTGTTGTGTTTCTTGGGCTTTGAGGCCTTTCCTTGATTTCCTTTTGCTTTGGGTTTATGATCCATAATCCTGATGAGGCTGTGATCCAACTCGGTAACATTCATTGAGCAAACTTAGTGATAAACAAGTAATGACACAAGACTCAACAAATTGAAGTTCCAGACTCATCAATTCTTCAGGCCCAATCCCAAAATTCCAGACTCATCAATTCTTCAGGCCTAATCCCATAAACCATGATATTCAATTGGGTTTCATACCAGAGTATGTTTAAGTCAATGTTTGTGCTCAAATACTAACTTAAACTGCAATATCTTTGGCCCATAAACCCTTTCACAAAGTGGCGTTTAAGTTGCAGTTTAAGCTTAAACTACAACTTAAATGTTGGACACTCCTGGAGGTGATATAATTCAAGCACGTTTAAGCTTCAGTTTAAGGTCAAACTAAAGCTTAAACGTGGAAATGGAAGAAGGCAATCCTGGATGGTGGAATTGTCGAACACGTTTAAGCTTCAGTTTAAGGTTAAACTGAAGCTTAAACGTGGAAATGAAGATTGCAACCCTGGAGGATTCTGGCGTTTAACTTCCAGTTTAAGGTTAAACTGGAGGTTAAACG
>NC_029775.3:66183202-66189660 GCF_000817695.3 Arachis duranensis
CATTCATAGCATTCAAGTAATATAACTAAAAACTCATGGAATTTGCATCAAAATCATACTGTTTGGATGGTTCATTGCTTTGTTGTTCATTTAACCATTCTTGGTTACTTTAAGCTCAAGAAAATGCATAAAACAACTAAGACTAACAGAAAAATGCTAGTGAAACTAGCCTAAGATGCCTTGGCATCACAACACCAAACTTAATACTTGCTTGTCCCTAAGCAAGTCCTGAGTTATTTGAGAAGAAAGTATGAAACAGAAAGCAATTACATTGGCTATATTAGCAAGCATTTGAAGTTCATCAGAAGGGTTTTATGCAGAAAGTTGTAGCATCACTTTTTCATTCTTATCAGGTAAGATTATCACTTTTCCATTGCATCCATCAAACACTGCTATGGCCTCTTGTTATTCTTATGTCTTTGGCACATTTCCCTTCTTTGTTTTTCTTTTTCTTAGAGCTCCTTTGCTCCTTGTTTGCTCAGTGTCATGTGTTGCACAAACCTTTGGCATTTTCTTTTTCTTATCAGTGCACTACACATATCCACTACAGGCATTTTAGTTCACATTTCTTCTTGAGACATTGGTGCCCAGCACCTCTTTGTGTAACTAAATGTTTTGTAGCTAGGTTGCTCTTGATAATGGACTTTTGGTTGATAATCCCGGGTTAGTTAACCCAAGTTACCAAGTGTTGAAACACTCCTCAGAACCTATTCATCCAAGCATATCCTTAATACATAAACACCACAGGCATTTGTCTCAGAAGTTCAAACCATTGGTGCCTAGCTTATTTTCTCAAATTTTTTTTTTTGCTTTTTGGTTGCCCTTTTTCAGTGGCTTTTTCTTCTTCTTTTTCTTTCTTTTTCATGGCCAAAGACATTTATTCATCAAGATCCATAGACAGTATTCAAACTTCTACACAAAAAATGATAATTCTACACTCAATTTCCAGTGAGCTGACTAAACAATCAAGCATGCATACCACCACTTAATTCTACTTGATTTGTCACTAATTGAGCCAAGTTACTTTCGTTCAAACTTTTCTTTTATTTTTGGAAACAGAACAAGCATGGCAAGCATTTGTTTAAGAAGGTGAAGTTATATCCAAACATCTAGGCATTCACTTTATTCAAAGCAATAAACCAACACTCATACTAAAAACTTCACATTCCAGAAAGATTCAACAATTACAGTTTAAACCAGAACAAGCATGCTTTTGTTTGCCTTTTAAAGAATGGTCAAGGAACAACACCACCTTGTGAAATTTCTTGTTTTCTCTTTGTTGCCAGGAAACAATTTGATTTCTCCTTCTTCTCCTAGTTGTTGCTTCATGTTCTTTCTAAGATCCTTGTTTCCTTTCCTGCAAAGAGTGATGAAGTTGCTTGCTTCTCAAGCACTTGAGTGGTTAGCTCAACTATGTATGGGCAAGTGTCTGAGTCTTAAGTTGGTGTGTGAACACCAAACTTAGTCTCCTACTTACTCCTCTGCTTTTTGAATCCTTGAATTCTCCTTGGAATGAAGTTGCTGCTAAGGATTTTAAGCATTTCTGTGATTGCTTAGAATTGGTTGTTCCTTTCATATAATTCAAAGGTTGTTGTGTTCAGTTGATCTTTATGGTGGAACACCAAACTTAGAGTTACACATTCCCCTTTGAATTATTGATCCACGAATTCATTGTTTGGTGTGAAACACCAAACTTAATTCTTTGCAATGCACAGAAATTACTTCACCTTTTTATTGAAACAAATAAAAGAAACAGCAAAAAGAGTATTACCTCAGGTTGGGTTGCCTCCCAACAAGCGCTTCTTTAACGTCATTAGCTTGACGGTCAGCTTCCTCAGTTGAGGTGATATTTAACCTTGTCCTTCTCCTCCACTTCTCCCAAGTAATGTTTGAGTCTTTGACCATTCACAGTGAAGGTTCGTTGTGACTTTTCTTCCATGATTTCTACTTGTCCATATTGGGAGACCTTGGTAACAAGGAATGGTCCAGACCACCTTGATTTTAGCTTCCCTGGAAATAGCTTCAGCCTAGAATTGTAGAGCAATACTTTTTGTCCCTCTTCAAATTTCCTTGGGACTATGTTGCTGTCATGCTTCTTCTTTGCTCTTTCTTTGTAAATTTTGGCATTTTCATAAGCTTCAGCTCTGAATTCTTCCAACTCTTGAATTTGCAACATCCTTCTTTCTCCAGCAGCTTTGCTATCCAAGTTCAAGAGTTTCAAGGCCCAAAATGCTTTGTGCTCTAATTCCAGTGGCAAATGGCAAGCTTTTCCATATACTAGTTGGTAAGGAGACATTCCAATTGGTGTTTTGAAAGCTGTCCTATATGCCCAAAGAGCATCATCTAGCTTAATCGACCAGTCCTTCCTTGAAGTTCCCACAGTCTTTTCCAGGATTCTTTTGAGTTCCCTATTAGATATTTCGGCTTGCCCACTTGTCTGTGGATGATATGGTGTGGCTACCTTGTGTTTTACTCCATATTTTAGAAGCAATGCCTCTAATGGTTTGTTGCAGAAGTGGCTTCCTCCATCACTGATGATTGCTCTTGGAACCCCAAAGCGGCAAAAAATGTGTTTTCTGAGGAAGTTCATGACTACCTTATTATCATTGGTTGGAGTTGCTATTGCTTCAACCCATTTGGAGACATAGTCTACTGCCACAAGAATGTAATTATTTGAGTATGAGGTGGGAAAGGGTCCCATGAAATCTATCCCCCATACATCAAACAATTCAAGTTCGAGAATGAATTGTTGTGGCATTTCATTTCTTCTTGGCAGGTTCCCCACTTTCTGGCATTCATGGCAGTGCTTCACTAGTTCCTTTGCATCTTTGAAGATAGTGGGCCAATAAAAACCACACTGCAACACCTTAGCTGCTGTTCTTTCTCCTGCAAAATGTCCTCCATAAGTGGAGCCATGGCAGTCCCATAGGACTTCCCTTCCTTCTTCCTCTGATATGCATCTTCTGAGTATGCCATCCGAACATTTTTTGAACAAGTATGGTTCGTCCCAGATGAAGTATTTGGCATCATTTACCAATTTCTTCCTTTGATGATTGTTAAATTCCAACGGCAAACTCCCAGTGGCCTTGAAGTTTGCTATGTCTGCAAACCAGGGTGCTTTGTGAATTACCATGAGTTGTTCATCAGGAAAGCACTCATTTATATGTGTGCTTTGTGTGCTTCCTTCTCCACATGGTATCCTTGATAAATGGTCTGCCACCTTGTTCTCTACACCCTTCTTGTCTTTGATTTCAATGTCAAATTCCTGCAACAAAAGAACCCATCTAATAAGTCTTGGTTTGGATTCTTATTTAGCAAGTAAGTATTTTAAAGCTGAATGATCAGTGAAGACAATGACTTTAGATCCAATGAGATAGGATCTAAATTTGTCAAATGCAAATACTATTGCCAAGAGTTCTTTTTCAGTGGTTGTGTAATTCCTTTGGTTATCATTCAAGACCTTACTGGCATAATAAATCACATGTACCAAATTGTCTTTCCTTTGTCCTAACACTGCCCCAACAGCAAGGTCTGATGCATCACACATCAGTTCAAAAGGTAAGCTCCAATCAGGTGGGGCAATGATAGGTGCAGAGGAAAGTTTTTACTTCAAAAGTTCATAGGCTAGCATGCAATTTTCATCAAATACAAAGGGTGTATCAGAGACAAGCAAGTTACTCAAAGGTTTGGCTATTTTAGAAAAGTCTCTAATAAACCTTCTGTAAAAGCCAGCGTGTCCCAAAAAATTCCTAACTGCCTTGACATTACTTGGTGGAGGTAGTTTTTCAATGAGTTCCACCTTAGCTCTGTCCACCTCAATGCCTCTATTTGAGATTTTGTGGCCAAGGACTATTCCTTCTGTGACCATGAAATGGCACTTTTCCCAGTTTAATACTAGGTTGGTCTCTTGGCATCTCTTAAGCACCAAGGCAAGGTGGTGTAGGCAGCTAGGAAAAGAATCTCCAAACACAGAAAAATCATCCATGAAAACCTCAATAAATTTTTCAATCATGTCCGAAAAGATGGACAGCATGCATCTTTGGAAAGTGGCAGGGGCATTGCACAATCCAAAGGGCATGCGTCTATAAGCAAAAACTCCATATGGACAAACAAATGATGTTTTCTCTTGATCTCTTAGATCAACTACTATCTGATTATAGCCTGAGTATCCATCCAGAAAGCAATAGTAAGCATGTCCTGCAAGCCTTTCAAGCATCTGATCCATGAATGGGAGTGGGAAATGATCTTTTCTGGTGGCTTCATTGAGTTTCCTGTAGTCTATGCACATTCTCCACCCAGTGACAGTTCTTGTGGGTATGAGTTCGTTCCTCTCATTTGGCACCACAGTTATGCCACCTTTCTTGGGAACTACATGAATGGGACTAACCCATGGGCTATCAGAAATGGGGTAGATTACCCCTGCCTGCCATAACTTCATGACCTCCTTTTGTACCACTTCTTTCATGATGGGATTCAATCTTCTCTGAGCTTGAATGGAGGGTCTAGCATCCTCTTCTAACAAAATTTTGTGCATGCATATGGATGAACTTATCCCCTTCAAATCAGCTAGGGTCCACCCAATGGCATCTTGATGAGTTTGTAGCACCTTGATCAATTCTTCTTCCTATTCTTGGCTCAGGGCAGAGCTAATGATAACCGGATGGCTCTCATCACTACCCAAGTATGCATACTTGAGATTAAGGGGTAATGCTTTGAGCTCAGGTTTTGGTGCTTCCTTATCTTCTTTCACTCTCTCAGGCATGCTTGGCATGGTTGTTTCAGCAGCCTTGATGTCACTAACTTCAATATCCTTGGTGAACTCCTCCTTTGCCACTTCCTTTTGTTGTTTCCTCAAAGGTTTCTTGTACTGCAATGTCCACTACATCCACCCTCATGCATTCCTTTAGTGATTCTGATGGATAGCTCATTGCCTTGAATACGTTAAACACCAACTGCTCATCATGTAGTCTAAGAGTGAGTTCACCCTTTTGGACATCTATGATGGCTCCAGCAGTAGCCAGGAAGGGTCTTCCCAGGATTATCGAAGCCTTGGCTTCTTCCTCCATATCTAACACCACAAAATCGGCGGGAAATATAAAATCTCCCACTTTCACCAACAAATCCTCAACTATCCCATGAGGGAATTTAAAAGTTCGATCTGCCAATTGGAGTGCCATTCTTGTTGGTTTGGCTTCCTCAATCTTCATTCTTCTCATCATTGTTAGAGACATCAAATTGATACTGGCCCCTAAGTCACACAAGGCCTTCTCCACCATGACTTCTCCTATGATACAGGGGATTTGGAAACTGTCTGGATCCTTCAATTTCTGAGGCAATTTGTGTTGAATGATGGCACTGCATTCTTCAGTCAACAACACAGTTTCATCATTTCTCCAGCTTCTCTTCTTGGTCATTAATTCCTTTAAGAATTTTGCATAGAGTGGCATTTGCTCTATTGCCTCAGCAAAAGGAATGTTGATTTGAAGCTTCTTGAAAATCTCCAAGAATCTGGAGAATTGGCCATCCTTTTCACTTTTCATCAAACATTGAGGATATGGTGCTTTGGGTGTATAAGGTTTCAGGACCTCTTTTTCTTTTTCTTTTGTTGCAGACGGTGTAAAAGATTGCCCCTGTTCATTGTCTCTCACATTTTCCTTTGCTTCATTATCTGTGGTTTCCTTTGAGATCTCCTCTAGCTTCTTTCCACTTCTGAGGGTTATGGCCTTACATTCTTCCCTTGCAATAGCCTTGGCAGCATGAGAAACGCTTGGCCCAGGGGTTTGCTTAGACAAATACACAATTTGATTTTCTAGCTTCTGGATGGCAGCTCCTTGGTTTTGCAAGTTAGAATTTACTTCTTCCTTAAAGGCTTTCAATTCGGTTATGTCTTGACCCATGGTTGCAAGCATTCCTTCTATCCTGTTTAATTGATCTTGAAATTGTTGGTTCGGATTAGGTTGGGCAGGTTGATTATTTTGGCCATGATATGGTGGTCGGGAGTAAGTGTTTTGTGTGGCTTGGTATGATCTTTGGTTGGGGTTTTGGTATGTGGAATTGTTATGTTGGTTGGGGTTATAAGGTTTGTGGTTTTGTGGTTGGGTTTGCTGGTTTCCCCACCCAAAGTTTGGGTGGTTTTTCCAGCCTGGGTTGTAAGTGTTGGAATGTGGATCATATGGTTGCCTTTGTTGATTTCCCACATAGTTGGCCTCTTCCCAATCACCTCCTTCATTGCTTACTTCCTCTTGATCTTATGCGTGTATTGTGGCCACTTGATTTGTTTTTAAGTTCCTGGTGAGCTCTGCTAGTTGCTTGGCAAACACCTTATTTTGGGCTAAAATTGTATCAACATGGTTCAGCTCCATGACTCCCTTAGTGTTGTGTCTCTCTGAAGCATAGTAGTACTCATTCTCAGCCACTGTCTCAATCACTTCAATGGCTTCTTCCACAGTCTTTTTCCT
>NC_029775.3:66200693-66202247 GCF_000817695.3 Arachis duranensis
TTTGGTCGAACACGTTTAAGCTTCAGTTTAAGGTTAAACTGAAGCTTAAACGTGGAAATGAAGAAAGCAACCCTGGAGGAGAATTTTGGTTGAACACGTTTAAGCTCCAGTTTAAGGTTAAACTTGCTTAAACTGGAGCTTAAACTGGAGCTTAAACTTGCTTAAACTGGAGCTTAAACTGGAGCTTAAACTTGCTTAAACTGGAGCTTAAACTGGAGCTTAAACTTGCTTAAACTGGAGCTTAAACTGGAGCTTAAACTTGCTTAAACTGGAGCTTAAACTCCACATGTGATATTCAAGCTTCCTTTATTGATTTTGTTGCTTCCTTGCCTAACCTCTTCTTCCCTGAAATCATCCAAACAACTGCATCAAAGTCTTGCAAAATTTCATGAGAAATCTTCCATTCATAGCATTCAAGTAATATAACTAAAAACTCATGAAATTTGCATCAAAATCATACTGTTTGGATGGTTCATTTCTTTGTTATTCATTTAACCATTCTTGGTTACTTTAAGCTCAAGAAAGTGCATAAAACAACTAAAACTAACAGAAAAAGGTTAGTGAAACTAGCCTAAGATGCCTTGGCATCACTGACCCATTTAAGATTCAAGCAATTTACGTTTCTTGTCCTTTAAGTTTCTGCAATTTACATTGCTTGTTCTTTAAGCTTCCTGCCTATTTACATTCTGCAATTTAAATTCACTGCTATTTACATTCTGCTGCCACAATTCTCACTCATCAATGTTAGCTTGACTAAACTAATCACCTACTAAAGTTGCTTGATCCATCAATCCCTGTGGGATCGACCTCACTCTTGTGAGTTATTACTACTTGATGCGACCCGGTACACTTGCCGGTTGGATTTGTGTGTTGGAAATTCGTTTTTCCACAAAAACACCATCAACGACTCCTCTTAAAGGACTTCGGAATATTTTCATCTTCTTCAATTACAGGTTCAATGTCCTTTTTATTTGTCTTTCCAATTTGATTTATGACTTGTCCATGTTAGAATTGACATCTTTATTTAAATATAATTTGAGATATTTCAGACTCATGATTGTTTTTCCTTATTTCTAATTTAGATTATTTACTATTGGCTTTGGTTGATGTTCATACCCTGACCGGGCTCCTCCAACTCGGCGAAATCCATGAAAGGTCCGACCTCGTCCCAAGGCCCACGCCTGAGGTCGGACCTCGGACTATAAAGCTAAAAAGGCCCATCAAAAGGAAACGCGGCCCAAAACCTAAAGGCCGAAAAGGCCTAGGAAAGGCGGTTCCACAAAGATAGAGATAAAACTCCCAAAAGATAAGATAAGATAAGAATATCTTATCCAGGGAAGATCACGGCCAACTACTATAAATACACTGGAGCACCCAGGTATAACTCATACTCTAATTCTACACATATCTGCTTGAACCCATGCTAACTTAAGCATCGGAGTGTCATTGCAGGTACAACTACCAACCACTCCACATATCAAGTCGGGTCCCTGACCCCCACCTCGGGCCTCTCCAAGACGACCGAGCTACACGTTTCAGGTAACCCTCGGAACA
>NC_029775.3:66206005-66227205 GCF_000817695.3 Arachis duranensis
GCCCGGGCAGACGCCCTCTCAAAGCTTGCTAGCACCAAGCCTGGAGGCAACAACAGAAGTCTCCTCCAAAAAACCTTACAATCTCCCCGCCGAAAGAAAGGAAGCTAAAAGACTCACGAAAGACGCCCAGAATTATACACTAATTTACGGCGTATTATACAGAAGAGGATTCTCAAATCCCCTCCTTAGGTGCGTCCCAACCTCAGAAACAAAAAGCGTCCTCGAAGAAGTCCACGAAGGCATGTGTGGGAACCATCTCGGAGCTCGGGCACTATCCAAGAAAGTAGTCAGAGCCGGGTTCTACTGGCCGACCTTGCAAAGAGATGCAACGGAGTTTGTGAAAATATGCCCCCTGCCAAAAACACGCCAATTTTCACAAGGCACCACCCGAAGACCTTATCAGCATCACCGCACCATGGCCCCTTCGCAAAATGGGGATTAGACCTACTCGGCCCATTCCCCCAAGGACCGGGGCAAGTCAAATACCTCATAGTAGGGGTCGACTACTTCACAAAATGGATCGAAGCTGAACCCTTAGCCACTATTACGGCTCAGAAAAGCCGTAGATTCCTATACAAAAACATGGTCACAAGGTTCGGAGTCCCCTACTCCATCACAACAGACAATGGAACACAGTTCACGGACACAAGTTTTCAGAACTTGGTGGCCGAACTAAAAAATCAAACAGCAATCCACATCAGTCGAGCACCCACAAGCCAATGGACAAGCAGAGGCTGCAAATAAAATCATCTTGGCCGGGTTAAAACGAAGACTCCAAGAGGCCAAAGGGGCATGGGCCGAGGAACTCCCCCAGGTACTATGGGCATATCGGACAACCCCACACTCTACAACGGGAGAATCCCCATTCCGACTAGCTTACGGGATGGAGGCAATGATTCCTATCGAAATAGATGAAGGGTCACCCAGAGTCATCTTCTACAACGAAGAAGGTAACCCGCAGGCACAAAAGGAAGAACTCGACCTCCTCCCCGAGGTCCGAGAAAGAGCCCGGATCCGAGAAGAAGCCTTAAAACGGCGAACGGCCCTCAGATACAATCAGAAAGTAATAAAGCAAAGCTTCTCCATTCACGACCTGATTCTAATCCGAAATGACATCGGAACACAAAATTCGGGAGAAGGAAAGCTAGCTGCAAATTGGAAAGGACCCTACAAGGTAACAGAAGTCTTAGGAACAGGCTATTACAAAATATCCGACCTAGAAGGCAATGAGTTGCCCAGGGCCTGGCACGCCTGTAATCTAAGACGATACTACAGCTAGAAAAAGATAACCCGAGGTGTACTCTTTTTCCCTACAAGGGTTTTTTAATGAGACACCCGGTCAAAGTAAGGCACCCGACCTAGTCAAGGGTAAACACTCTGTAAATATTCTTTCTTTTTTAATACTAATCAAATTTTTCTATTTTCTTTTCTTCTTCCTCATGATGACACAAATCCTAGAAAGTACCCCCCCAAGGCGCATTAATTTATGCTCGGCAAAGCGCAAAAAATCATTTGCCAAGAGACCACACAAGGTCGGCAAAGATAAAGCGACGAGGTTCAAATTAATGTGAGAAGTTATAAAAGCAACTCTGAAAAGGCTCAAAAAGCCGAATAAAAAGAGATTACAAAAATAACTTAAAAGGCCGACCAAACGACAAGGTCGGACCCAACAAAGGGAGGTACTCAAGCACCCGAGGTCCGAGAAAAAGCCCGGATCCAAGAAAGATGCCTTAAAACGGCGAAAGCAAAGATTTCGAAAACGCTTACTAAAAAGTTGTTATACAAAAACAACTAAAAAGTACAAGCGAAAAAAAAAACCGAAATCAAAAGAAGGGGTAAAAACAAAAGTTTCGAGCGCTAGCTAAAAAGTTGTTATCCAAAAACAACTAAAAAACATAAAAGCGGAGCAAAAAAATCAAGACGCAAACAAAACACCGCATAATAAGCTAAAAAGTTACTACAAGTAGCTACAAAGCAAAAAGGTGTCCAAAGCGTCCAACAGAAACCATCCAAAAAGACCCCACATGCCGGGCTAAAAACCAAAAATAAAAGAGTTACAGAGGATCAAGGTCCTTTCCGGACTCCACGTCAACAGAAGGCTGTGGAGGAAACATAGAAATCGGGACTGCATCGACGGCACCGTCATCCCGGTTTGAAACCTCCACACCAGATCCATCCCCGGCCAAAGGTGAAGTCGGGTTCGCAACCGGAACTTTGGGGTCGGACACCGGAACCTCATCCTCGTTGGGAGTAGGAACAATCTTTTCCTCCACAACAACGTTATCCGTACTAAATAAGCTCAGATCCAGGTCAGGAGCAAGAACCCGGACCTGAGCCTTCAAATTTTCAAACATAGCATCCATACCCTTGGCCACATGACCTTCTAGCTCGTAAAAATCATCCTGAGCGGATTGCAACCTCTCCTTTGTCTCCACAAGCTCGGCATATAAACGAGTATAATTCTCCGTCGCCGCCTTCGCCATCTCCTCAGATGCTTTCACTGCCGCCACAGCCGCGGTAGCTTTAGCTTTCTCTTTCTCCAAAGAGGCCTCCAGCTCAGTAATCCTAGCAGCCTTCAGCTCACTAATCCTCTCGAACTCAGACTGAGCCTTCTCAAGTCGGGAGCTGGTCACACCAATGGGGGATTTCTTGAACTCCCGGGCAATAGCAGCGTGAAGACTGGCCATCCGGACACAGCTCCGCGCCATATACTGAAAATGGTGCTCCATAGACACATCGTCAGTAGAAATAAAAGTCTGAGGGAGAATATACTGTTCAATCCAACCAAGAGCATCGAAATCCTTATCGTTAAAACCCGCAAGCTCTTGAGAGGTCTTCTGCTTCTTGGGAGGAGGACCCGAGGACAGAGGAGGAGAAGAGGTGGCAGGTCCAGAAGTCGGAGGATCTTGATTTATAGCTCGGAACTGGGGAGTCGGAATGGTCTTCGACCGAGTAGTAACACCCTCAGTAGTCTTCTGCGGAGAAGATCGGGCAGAAGCCTCCCCAGCCTCGATATTTCGAGCAGCCACAGACTTCTTCGTCCGACGAAGGAACTTCATGGAATCCGCCTGAGAAGACATCTCTGCAGAAATAAAAGAAAGAGGATTACCACAACAGAAATTCCACCAAAACAAGCAAAACCAAAATACTAAAAAAGATGAATCTCGGAGAGGTCGGGAACTACCTAACTCGGAACGGAGAAGGCTTGGATCTCCCAACATTTTCTTCGTGTCCAAGTTAGGTGCCCGACCCCATAAACTGCTCACCACACCCACAAAAGCCTGCTCCACCTCATCTAGACTCTCAAAGGTATACTTAACAGACACTACATTCTCCTGCCAACAAAGAGGAAAAGAAGGCTCCCCACTCTCGTCTAGAAAGAAAGGTCGGACGTCTCCAGTAGCCCGGACCTTGAAATAAAAGTTCTTAAAATCATGAAAGGACTCATCATACAAGGTACAAAACTTCCTCCCCTGGTTAGCTCTAAAAGAGACCCAAGATACCTTCCCTCCACCCGACCCCGGCTTCGTCAACACAAACAAATAGGAAAAAAGAGAAATAGAGGGAGAGACACCCAAAAACTGACACAAAAGTTGAAACAGCTTTAAAAACGCCCAAGAATTTGGATGGAGCTGCGTAGGGGCAAGGTTACAAGACCATAACACCTCGGACTCCAGATCGGTAAAGGGAAGTCGGACACTCAGCTTAGAGAAAAAACAATCATAAGCATAAAAGAAGAGCTTCTCGGAACTATCTAAGGGCGGGAAGCACACTCTCTCCTCGGATTCCGGGGCCACTAGTTCGTAATCCCTCTCAGACTCCCTATTCTCACATATGCTACAGTGCCTACGGAACCTAGCTAAATACTCAGAATCTACCACAGAAGGGACTCTTAGAGGAAGTGGGTCTACCCAACCAAGACCACATGGAATCTTGGTCGACATCGCTTGAAGAACCTTTCGAGACATAAAATTTTTACCTACAAAGAAGAATACAGCAGCAAGCAAAAATCACATAAAGAAGACAGCAAAAACCCATTCAGCAAAGCAAGAACGCGGCAACCCGGAACAAAAATACCGGAGAACAGAAAAAGAGCCCCCCCCATATGCAAACAACAAGCAATGGCGGCGCCTCTTTTCGGGGCAACCCAGGCATAAAGAAAAAGAAAACAAACATAGAGCCACACAAAGAACAGAAGCATATGTGCACAAGAAAAGAGAAACATGGGAACAAACCTGGAAAAAAGAAACAAAGACGGCGAGCTCCGCAGCAAAGGAGAACGAAACGACGGCACAGAGGGAACCCCATAAAGACACACGAAGAGATTCGGGGAAGGAGAGCAAAGAGAAAGAAGAAGCAGTGCTCGAAAGGGATGAAGAAAAACAAAAACGCAGAAAAAAAGGAGGAAAGGGGCAAATAAATAAAGCCTTCACAGAGCCCGAACGAAAATCGAGGAAAAACGGTAAAATGCAATAAATGCAGGAACGGCCATGTTTGAATTTTGAAAAACTACTATGCCCGAGCTCGACCTCCCAAAAAGGACGAACTCGGGCAGGGGCACTGTTCATACCCTAACCGAGCTCCTCCACAAAGCTATGCAACTGTTCATACCCTGACCGAGTTCCCCAAACTCGGAAAGTTCATAGAAGGTCCGTCCTCGTCCCAAGGCCCACGCCTGAGGTCGGACCTCGGACAAATAAGCTAAGAAGGCCCATCAGAAGGAACGAAGCCCAAAACCTAAAGGCCGAAAAGGCCTAAAGAAAGGTGGTTCCACAAAGAAAGAGATAAAACTCCCAAAAGATAAGATAAGATAAGAATATCTTATCCAGGGAAGATCACGGCCAACTACTATAAATACACTGGAGCACCCAGGTATGGCATTTGTTCCGAGGGTTACCTGAAACGTGTAGCTCGGTCGTCTGGCAAGACCCGAGGTGAGGGTGCTGTGACCCGAGCTTGATTCCATGTTTGAATTTTGAAAAACTACTATGTCCGAGCTCGACCTCCCAAAAAGGACGAACTCGGGCAGGGGCACTGTTCATACCCTAACCGAGCTCCTCCAACTCGGCAAATTCATAAAAGGTCCGACCTCGTCCTAAGGCCCACGCCTACAGGTCGGACCTCGGACAGTAAAGAAAGGAAGGCCCATCAAAAGGAACGCAGCCCAAAACCTAAAGGCCGAAAAGGCCTAGAAAAGGCGGTTCCACAAAGATAGAAATAAAACTCCCAAAAGATAAGATAAGATAAGAATATCTTATCCAGGGAAGATCATGGCCAACTACTATAAATACACTGGAGCACCCAGGTATAACTCATACTCTAATTCTACACATATCTGCTTGAACCCATGCTAACTTAAGCATCGGAGTGTCATTGCAGGTACAACCACCAACCACTCCACATATCAAGTCGGGTCCCTGACCCCCACCTCGGGCCTCTCCAAGACGACCGAGCTACACGTTTCAGGTAACCCTCGGAACAGTTGATTAATTGGTAACTCTTGAGTTATCAAACTCATCGTGATTGATAATTATTATTCTTGTTGATTAATTTGGATTCCTATAACTCTAGTTTTTCCTTAAAGAGTTGACTAGGACTTTAGGTATTAAATTAATTTATCCACTTAACTGACCTTCATAGTTAGAGGTTGACTTAGTGGGAGCAAAAGTATAATTCTCATCACCATTGATAAGGATAACTAGGATAGGACTTCCAGTTTTCATACCTTGCCAAGAGTTTTATTAGTTATTAATTTATTAATTTCTGTAATCTATTTCTCTTGTTCAAAAACCCTTTCAAAACCTAAAATACTATTTTCCATAACCAATAATAAGTCATACTTCCCTGCAATTCCTTGAGAAGACGACCCGAGGTTTGAATACTTTGGTTTATAAATTTTATTGGGTTTGTTACTTGTGACAACCAAAAAGTTTGTAAGAAAGGTTGATTGCTTGGTTTAGAAACTATACTGGCAATGAGAATTTATTATAACTTCTAAACCTCAATCTTTCGTTCTTCAAATAGCTTTTCATTGAAGATTCGAAAACGAATCTTTTTGAAGAGGGAGGGATGATACCTGCTTAGGAAGGCATTTTTGTCATGTTAGAGACAAGGGGCAGAATGGTAATATTATCATATTCAAGGATCTGAATACTAGAAGAATTATACCATGCCAATCTTGGACATCAAGGAAACCAAGAGTTCATCTCAAAACAAGTGGTGCTGAGCTCATAAGGCTCTTTAAGCTAAGTCAAGACAGCAAGAAGCCCAATAAAGGAGGTTTGATGTCAGGGGGAATTTTGTTGATTGTCACCAAAGGAGGTTTGAGCTGCAGACTCTGTTGTGCATCGTCAGAGGTTCTTGAAGGTTTGGATCAATAAGCTTAGTCTGTATGCACCTCTCTTCTTCACCTGATGGATATACATCTTCGAATACATGAAAGACCAGTTGCCCATTATGCACTCTAAGCACTAATTCAACTTCTTCCACATCAATCAGAGCTCTCTCAGTGGCAAGGAATGCTCTTCCTAGGATTATAGGGGCATTCTTATCCTCCCTCGTGTCTAGAATCACAAAATCCGCTGGGAGGAAGAACTTACCCATGTTGACTAAAACATTCTCCATTAGATTTATGCTTGCACCTAGATCACATAGGGCTTTCTCAAAGGTGGTGCTCCCGTTGGTACATGGAAGTTGAATGCTCCCAGGATCCAGCATCTTCCTTGGCAAGTTATTCTAAATTATGGAACTACATTCCTTAGTCAAGATCTCTGTCTCATCTCCCTTTAAAAGCTTCTTCTTTGACAATAACTCCTTCATGAATTTCACATAGAGAGGCATTTACTCCAAAGCCTCAGCAAAAGGAATATTGATTTGTAACTTTCTAAAAACTTCCAAGAACTTTGAAAACTACTTGTCCTTGGTCTCGTTTTAAAGTCTCTAATGATATGGCATCTTAGGCTTGTATTCAGGAGCCTTAGACAATGTCGGATGTGTGTCAAGAGTAACTGAAAAAGGGTTGTCTGCACGCCTAGGAGGGGCATGTACTATTGTGTCTTCAGTCTGCTCTGGAGCTTCTTTTTCAACCGGCTCCTTAGTAACTTGTGCTTTCGTACGTGCTACTTGTCCACTCATCTAGGTGATAGCCTGGCACTCCACTCTTGGATTTGGAATTGTATTACCAGGAAGGCTATTAGTAGTCCTCTGATCAATTTCATTAACTTAACATTAGTGATTACAGATCAGTATTCTTCTGAGACTGAGCAGTTGCTTACTGAGATGACTGAAACAGGTGGTTATTGAAATTATTATATTAAATTGTGGGCTCTAAGGGTGTTCTCTCTACCCTAAATTTGGGTGATTTCTCCACCCCTGATTATAGGTCTTAGCATACGGATCATTATTGGGGTTTTTGGGAGCATTCCTCATGTAGTTGACCTGTTCAAAAAGGAATTGAGCATAATTATAATTCTAACCTTGCATGGAGCTACCAGTCTGATGACTTGCATCATCTACCGTTTTTTCTTGCATAAAAAGACCATAAAAGAGCATAAATCTCATTTGATCAGTACAATTCATGCATTATTTGATAAATATTATGGTACACTACTTTGAAGATGAGTTGTGCTGATTTGCAGGTGAAAAAAGTATCAAAAACGGGTAGAAGACAAGCAAGAAGCTGGGCGTGTGAAACTGGCGTGTCACTTGAGGGCAAACGCCACAAAAATGCACTGGCATGGCACACCAGGAGCTAAGCGTGGCACGCCAGTACTAAATTCCAGAAGGGAGATCCAAGCATGCATGTGGACATGGCACGCCAAGGACTGGGCGTGGCACGCTAGTAATAAATCCCAGAGAGCAAAAAGGAGGAACACAAGAAAGGCGTGGCATGCCAGGCTGGGCATGGCACGCCGAATCCATCAACCACTATGGGCGTGCCACTTCAAGTCGAAGGCGTGGCACGCCAGTTCTTGAAAGTCACTTTGCTGTGCCACTTGAAGATCCATGCGTGGCACGCCAAGCTTGAAGAATGAACAAATATATGGGCGTGCCACTTGCGCAACATGGTGTGGCACGCTGGTATAATGATCCAGAAAAGGGGCTGAAGGCAAGAGAAGACTGGGCGTGCCACTTGAAGTTGAAGGCGTGGCACGCTTTGAGCAACCAAGCGTGGCACGCCAGATATCACAAGCAAGATCTAGGCGTGCCACTTAGTGTCGAAGGCGTGGCACGCCAGTCCCAAAAAACTCACTTTGGCGTGCCACTTGAAGGTCAAGGCGTGGCACACCACTTACTGGAACAACACAAGATCATGGGCGTGGCACGCCAACCTTCAGGCGTGGCACACTGGTATAACTTTCCAGAAAGGGTGGAAGAGGCCAATTACATGAGGCGTGCCACCTGAGCTCGAAGGCGTGGCACGCCAATTACTATTCTTCACTTAAGCGTGCCACTTGAGCAACAAAGCGTGGCACGCCAATGTCATTCAGAGGCAAGAGAAACATTGGGGCGTGCCAGTTGAGTTCGTGGCGTGGCACGCCAAGTAGAGGGGCCATTCACCTAACAAGAGAGTGGCACTCCAACTTTTAGGCGTGGCATGCCAGTTCAAATTTCCAGAGGCAAGGAAAGTAGAGAAATCAAAGGGCGTGCCACTTGAGCTCTAAGGCGTGGCACACCAAGGTTGAAAGAGGGACGAGCGTGTCACTTGAAGGATTGAGCGTGGCACGCCAAGCCATTTTGCAGGGCACGTGAGACGCTTGAGAAGCGCCAACCACACGCCAGCTAAAAGGTCACGTTTATTGAGTGTTTCTTTCCCTCCAAAATGTAATTTTCTCTTTTTCACTTTTGTAATTCTTTTATTTCACTATGAGTAGTATATATACCCCAAAAGAGTACTGAAGAAGGGGTTAAGCAGTTAGTTCTAGATCCACTTTTATATTCCACTTTTGAGTACTTTCTAAGCTATGAGTAGCTAACTTCCTTCTCATTGAGAGAGGGATCTCTGTTGTACTTAATGGATTGATAATAGTAAAATTCTTATTCTCTTCATCTTCTCTTGTTTTGCTAGGAGGAATTTTGTGCTTAATGCTTAGTATTCAATTATTTTGGGAAAGAGATTGAATGCAATTGGGTTTCATGGGAACCTTGGGAAAAGAAACATGAAACCGTGCTTGAAATCCCTTTTCACATTTGAGTAGATTATGGGTTTTGGTGATGGGATACGTGACATATAATCCCCCCTCTACCTGGATCTACAAAGGTGTGTGGTATAATCAGGGACCAAGCGTATCTCTTTTCATGAGCAATTAGACCAAGGAATTGGCTATTGATCAAGATCTGAGATATTGAGTCACCAAGGAATTGGGGCTCAATCAATCATGATTGCCAAGAGTTCAGTGAGTTGCATGATTGAAGAAGATCTAAGCTAGATTTGATCCAAAGAGGCAACATCTCCCAATCTCAATGAATTCCCCATTCTTATCTATCCATTTCTTTATAACTCAACTTTACTTTCATCAATTCCCCATTCCCATTTACATTCAAGTCATTTATGATTCAGCAATTTACATTCTGCAATTTCCATTCCTGCATTTTAATGCTTTTCTTTATATTCTAGTCATTTACATTTATGCCATTTATAATTCTGCACTTCACACTATTATTGATCCGCTTGACTAATTCACTAATCAATTAAAACTGCTTGAGTTTGCCAATCTCTGTGGATACGATCCCACTCCTCTGTGGGTTATTATTTGGTGATAATTTTGGTGCGCTTGCCAAAAGAAATCGTTCACTAAGTTTTTAAAAAAAGGGGGAAGTGAATCGAGGTCATCAAGTTTTATGGCGCTGTTGCCGGGGATTGGCTTATATTTGACAGTGATTAAATCGATCCCATTTATCTTTCTTTTTTTTCTTTTTTTTTTGAGCTCTATTTCCTTCTTCTGTGATTATTCCCACTCCTCTAACTGTTTGATCAATTGCACCACTCACACTCACAACCACTCTAACTAAGTGATTCATTCACCCACTCTCCTTCTTTCCTTTTGTCTTGATTATTTGTATGACAGGTAGGAGAAGTGGAGCTTCAACTACCTTTGATTATGAACCAGAGAAAACCTTCTTTAGATTAAGGAGGGAAGCAAGAGGGAAGAGAGTCGTTGGTGCTGAGGAAGAGGAAGAGTATTTTGAAACAAACATGAAAGAGAACATAGAGAATCATCATGAGGAAGAAGTTCATAACCATGCCAAGAGAGGCCCAGTCAATCATGATGGGCAAGAAAGGAGAGTCTTAGGCTCTTACATCAACCCAAATCTAGGGAATTATGGCAGCAGCATCCTAAAGCCAATAATTTATGCCAATAATTTTGAGCTGAAACCTCAGCTTATCACACTTGTTCAGAATAATTGCTCATATGGAGGAAGTGCCCAAGAAGATCCTAATCAACATCTCAGCACATTCTTGAGGATATATGATACTGTAAAGTCCAATGGGGTACTCCCCGACATCTATAAACTACTCTTGTTCCCTTTCTCACTCAGAGATAAGGCAGCAAAGTGGTTAGAATCTTTCCCCAAGGACAACCTAACTACATGGGAGGAAGTTGTGAATAGATTCCTTGCTAGATTTTACCCTCCACAAAGAATCAATAGGCTGAGAGCTGAGGTGCAAACTTTAAGACAACAAGATGGAAAAACACTCTATGAAGTCTAGGAGAGATTCAAAGATCTAACAAGAAGATGCCCACCGGAAATGTTCAATGAGTGGGTACAACTACACATCTTTTACGAGGGACTATCCTATGAAGCAAAGAAAGCAGTGGATCATTCTTCAGGAGGCTCACTCAACAAAAAGAAAACCATTGAAGAGGCCATAGATGTCATTGAAACTGTAGCTAAAAATGAGTACTTCTATGCCTCAGAAAGGACTCAGAAGAATGGGGTGCTAGAACTCAATTCTGTAGATGTTTTGTTAGCTCAGAACAAGGAAATTGCGGCACAAATAGCAGCATTAACCAAGAGGATGGAGGCCAACCAAGCCTCAATCATTCAAGACCAAACTCCTCAACAAGAAGGAAATACATCAGAATTTGAAAGTGACTGGGAACAAGTTAATTATGTGCACAATTCACTAGAACACCATATGACCCACACTCTAAGACATATAACCCAGGTTGGAAGAACCACCCAAACTTTGGGTGGAGAAATCAACAAAATCACAACCAGGACTGCAACAAACCTTATCCATCAAATCAACAAACCCACAACCCCAACCATCAAACAGGGAACCATAGACCCTACCATAACTCACAAAACACATCATACCATAACAACCAACCCATACACAACAACCTCAATCAAGACACACCATCCTCAACCATACAATCGTGCAAAATCAAGAGCAACTTTGAGAGGATGGAGGCTGCAATAACGCAACTATCATCCCTGATTTCAGGGGCAGTCTCCTCCCTCATGGATAGACAAGCACAAACCGACAAAAGGATAGATGCTAATCAAGAGGAATACAGGTCAAACCTGAAAAATCAAGGTGCAACAATCTCAAAGTTGGAAGCATAAGTAGGGATTTTTTCCAAACGAATCCCACTTTCCACTCACACATTTCCCAGTGATACCATGGCTAACCCAAGAGGGGAATGCAAAGCCATAACTTTAAGAAGTGGGAAGGTTGTAGAGGAAGGAGCCCCGAGCAAAGATAATCATGAAGAGGTTGCATCAAAACATGGAAAAGAGGACGAAGAGGAGATCCCAACTTCACCCCCTCCAAAACCAGTTTTGAAGCCTTATGTACCAAAGGCACCATACGCTCAAAGATTGAGAACAGATGGGAAAGATGGCCAGTTCTCTAAGTTCCTAGAGATCTTCAAGAAGCTCCAAATCAATATACAATTTGTTGAGGCATTAGAGCAAATGCCACTCTATGCCAAGTTCTTGAAGGAGCTCATAACCAAAAAGAGGAACTGGGGAGCAAAAGAGACCATAGTGTTGACTGAGGAGTGCAGCGCCATCATACAAAGAAAGTTACCTCAAAAGCTGAAAGATCCGGGGAGTTTTCAAATCCCCTGCATCATAGGGGACATCACTGTTGAGAAAGCCTTGTATGATTTGGGAGCTATATAAATCTCATGTCCCTAACCATGATGAGAATGATAAAGATTGAGGAAACCAAGCCAACAAGAATGGCACTCCAATTGGCTGACAGAACATTCAAGTTTCCACATGGGGTGGTGGAAGATTTGCTAGTGAAAGTAGGGGAGTTCATTTTCCCTGCTGACTTTGTTGTACTAGACATGGAGGAAAAGACCAACACATGAATTATCCTAGGAAGACCATTTCTAGCTACTGCTGAAACCATCATTGATGTATAAAAAGGGGAACTAGTCTTGAGATTTCATGAAGAAAAAATGGTCTTCAACATCTTTAAAGCAATGAGCTACCCCAAGGAATCTATAAGAGAATGCATGATGGTAGATACCATGGAATATATAGTTCAAGAAGTTATGGGGAAAGAACAATGTGAAGAAAATATTGAGCTGGAACAAGCAACCTTGAGGAGCTCAATCATGCCAACTACCACAGACAACAAAAATGCAGATTCACCAAAATTAGAACTGAAAGCCTTACCTCCCAGCATAAAGTATGCATACCTGGGTACTAATCACACTTACCCAGTGATCATAAATTCAAGTCTAAGTAAGGAGCAAGAAGAGGAACTTATCCAAGTGCTGAGACAACACAAGGATGCCATAGGCTGGACACTTTCAGATTTAAAGGGGATTAATCCTTCAATGTGCATTCATAAAATATTACTTGAAGAGGATGCCAAACCCTCAAGACAGCAACAAAGGAGGCTGAACCCAACTATGAATGAAGTAGTTCAGAAAGAAGTTCTGAAATTGTGGCAAGCAGGGGTGATCTACCCCATCTCAGACAGCCCTTGGGTAAGCCTGGTGCAAGTAGTTCCTAAGAAAGGGGGATCACTATTGTGGCAAATGAGAAGAATGAATTGATACCCACAAGAACGGTAACCAGATGGTGTATGTGCATTGACTACCGGAAGCTTAATGAAGCCACCCGGAAGGATCACTTTCCCCTACCATTCATGGATCAGATGCTTGAAAAACTAGTAGGACATGAGTATTATTGTTTCCTAGATGGATACTCGGGCTACAACCAGATTGTTGTATATCCCAAGGATCAGGAAAAAACTTCATTTACTTGTCCATATGGTGTATTTGCTTATAGGGGAATGCCCTTTGGATTGTGCAATGCACCTGCAACATTTCAAAGGTGAATGCTCTCCATTTTTTTGGATATGTTTGAGAAGTTCATAGAAGTATTTATGGATGACTTCTCTATGTTTGGAGACTCATATTCTGATTGTCTATACCATCTTTCTCTTGTGCTAAAGAGGTGTCAAGAAACCAACCTTGTTTTGAACTGGGAGAAGTGCCATCTTATGGTGACTGAAGGGGTGGTTCTTGGTCACAATATCTCAAAAGATGGCATAGAAGTATATAGAGCAAAAGTTGAAGTAATTGAAAAATTACCTCCACCTTGCAATGTCAAAGCAATCAGAAGCTTTTTGGAACATGCTGGGTTCTATAAGAGGTTTATTAAATACTTTTCAAAGATTGCAAAATCCCTTAGCAACCTGTTTGTCTCGAATACTCCTTTTTTTCTTGATAGAGAATGCATGGTAGCCTTTGATGAACTTAAAAAGAGACTCTCCTCTGCACCTATTATAGCACCACCAAGCTGGAATCTTCCCTTTGAACTAATGTGTGATGCATCTGATTTTACTGTTGGTGCCGTCCTAGGACAGAGGAAAGACAAGCTAGTACATGTAATCTACTATGCTAGCAAAGTCCTTAATGAGAATCAAAGGAACTATACCACCACAGAGAAAGAACTTTTAGCCATAGTTTTTGCTTTTGATAAGTTTAGATCATATCTTATTGGCTCAAAAGTAATTGTGTTCATTGATCATGCAGCACTCAAGTACTTGCTTACCAAACAAGAATCTAAGCCCAGATTGATAAAGTGGACCCTGCTGCTCCAAGAATTCGATATTGAAATTAAAGATAGGAGCGGAGCAGAAAATAAAGTAGCTGACCACCTCTCAAGGATCCCACAAGAAGAAGAAATGCAGTAAGTTGCAGTAAATGAAAGCTTTCCTGATGAACAATTGATAATGATTCAAGTAGCCCCTTGGTTTGTAGACATAGCTAACTTCAAGGCTATAGGGGAGTTACTAACAAACATCAACAAGCATATGAGGAGAAAGCTAATCAAGGATGCCAAACACTACATATGGGATGACCCCTATTTGTTCAAAAAGTGTATTGATGGTGTCCTAAGAAGGTGTATATCCCATGAAGAAGGGCAAGAGGTGCTATGGCAATGCCATGGATCAGCATATGGAGGTCATTTTAGTGGAGAACAGACAGCAGCAAAGGTGCTCCAATCCAAATTTTACTGGCCAATAGTATTTAAGGATGCCAAGGAAATGGTGTCAGGGTGTGATGAATGTCAAAGGGCCGGCAATCTGACCAAGAGAAATGAGATGCCACAGCAATACATATTAAAGCTAGAACTATTTGATGTATGCGGAATAGATTTCATGGGTCCCTTCCCAACTTCCTACTCAAATAGCTACATATTAGTGGCCGTAGATTATGTTTCAAGATAGGTAGAGGCCATAGCTACTACAACAAATGACAACAAGGTTGTGATAAGCTTCTTGAGAAGGAACATCTTCAGCAGATTTAGAGTTCCCAGAGCTCTCATTAGTGATGGGGGGTCACACTTCTGCAACAAATAATTGGAAGCACTCCTTCTCAGATATGGAGTAAAACACAAAGTGGCAACTCCATACCACCCACAGACCAACGGGCAAGCCGAGATCTCCAACAGAGAACTGAAATGAATACTTGAAAAAACTGTTGGAAGTTCACAAAAGGACTGGTCTAAGAAGCTAGACGATGCTCTATGGGCCTACAGGACAGCGTTCAAGACCCCAATTGGGATGTCACCATACCAACTAGTATTCGGCAAGGCTTGCCACTTACCTTAGAGCACAGAGCTTTCTAGGCTCTAAAACTACTCAATTTTGATGAAAAGGCTGCTGGAGAAAAGAGATTAATGAAACTCAATGAACTGGAAGATTTTAGAAATCAAGCATATGAGAATGCAAAAATCTACAAAGAAAACACAAAAAGGTGGCATGACCAAAAGATAGCAAGAAGATAGTTCATTGAAGGACAAAAGGTGTTACTCTACAACTCAAGACTCAAGTTCTTCCCTGGAAAACTTAAGTCTCGATGGTCAGGACCTTTCACCATACTCAAGGTGTTTTCCTATGGTCATGTGGAGCTCATGGAAGACAAGACTTAGAGAACTTTCTCTGTCAATGGCCATAGACTCAAACACTACTTGGGAGGCTCATTGGAGGAGCAGAGAGTGAGCTACAAGCTCAGCTAAAGATGGAGGAATGTCAAGCTAATGACAATAAAGAAGCGCTAGTTGGGAGACACCCCAACACTTTATCCTTTTGATTTAATTACTTTCCTAGAAGTAGTTTAAATTCTGTGATAGTTTCAATTTTTAGGACTAGTTTATAATTGTATACTTAGGAAGTTTGATAATTGCTTTGATAGTAGATCATTCTTTTTTACACTCTTTTATTTGGGATTTGCAACTTGATGAATGCATGACTAATGATGAGTGAATGGGCTGAGAACTAGCTGAAATGCTAAGTTTGGTGTGGCCTCTCACCCAATTAATCTAGGCTTACAAACAACTAATAATTTGATTCTGAAGAGTAAGCCCAGAGATTAAGTTTGGTGTGGCCACCACCAATGATCACATAGCAGCCCAATTCACCCAAGTTGAAAAGCACTTAATACCTTGGACAAAAATGAACGTGAGTTAATGGATTCAGAGGAGTTGAGATCAAAAGAAAATGAAAGGATTTATATTATCCCACTCTTATGAACACATTAAATACACAATGATGAAAGCAATTTATTAAGATGCCAAGGAATTAAGTTTGGTGTCCCAAGGGTCACCCATCAGTTGCAACCCAATTCGCTCTTGATGAGAAGAAATGTGAAGGGGTATTTTGTCATTACTAATAGGGTCAGTTTTAATTTCAGGAGAGAAGATGGGACTTACATGGAAAGCAACTCACAAAAACAAGAATGTCAAAGTGTACTTGCACTTTGGAACTCAACACACGCAGAAGACATAGTGAGTGGGGAGTTGGCACCTCTTTCCACGCTAGGCACCACTTCCCAAAGTGGGAAAACATTTAATTCCTTTTATTTCCCACCTCCGAACAATAACCATTCACCCACTATAAAAGCTTCACTCCCCACCTTCCCTCCCCACTTCAACAACCCCTACAACACTCACCATCGCATATCCTCTCATATTCTATTATCTCCCTCTTTCTTCATTCTTTTCTTGATTGGGACAATCAAGTCCTAAGTTTGGTGTTGGAGCAAAACTTTGTTTTGCCTTTTCTTTCTTTCAAACCCCCTATTTCTATTCAGAACACTCCTAACCCAATGGCACCACCAAAAATCTCGGCCTCAAAGAAAAGAAGAACCAGGGAACCAACCTTTGGATCCTTAAGCTCTTTCAACACCTACAAGTTCCTTTTCGCATTCAACCAAAATCAGTTTTATGGTTGGGTGAGTGAGAGGGAAATCATCCTAGAAGTTAGATTTTAACTAGGGAGGAATAAACACATCAAGATCAACATTGAGATTGAGCAGAGGGGTTGGTCACTTCTATGCAACCCACCAAAGAAAGTAGTTGAAAGCTTGGTAAGGGAGTTCTATGCCAATGCGGTACCTCAACCAGGGTAACAATATGGCTACATTAGCTATGTGAGGGAAAAATCTATTGATTAAAGCCCCTCTAGCATTGAGAGAATGCTAATTGTGAAGAGGACAAGCTCCACCCGGAGCTATGAAGAGAGAATAAAGCAACAAGACCCTGGGTTTGAGGAGATTTTGAGCGAAATATGTGTGATGAATGCAAGTGGATCAACGACAAGGATGGGATCCCCAACCAATTGAGGAGAAGAGATTTGAGCCCCCAAGCTAGAGGGTGGCTAGAGTTTGTGAGGAGATCCCTAATCCCTACATCTAACACTTCAAAGGTAACCAAGGAGAGAGCTGTGCTCATCTACAGCATCATGAAAGGAGAGAACATCAATGTGGGGGAGATGATTGCCAACAACATCAACAAAGTGCTGAAAAGCACCAATGACAACACAAGGTTGGCATTCCCCAACATCACTGACCTTTTCTTTACTGTTTTAGGGTAGTTTCATGCATTTTCCTAGTAAACAAGGCAAGTTTTGGGTGAAAATACACTTACACCTTCATTCAAGCAACTATTGTGAATTTTGCATGATTTCATGAGATTTTTTGCCAGAATTACCTGATATTTTAATGATGCATGATCTCATGATTTTGGCTAGAGCTTTGATGCACTTTAATTGCTTGATTTCAGGACAAATGAAGCATGGAAGAATCACGTTAGCATTCACGTTAACTTAGTTAACCTGACTACTAACGTGGGATGGCAATTGGCTTGCAACGTTAATGAGAAAAGTGATCACCAATAACACCTGCGAAGCCACTTCATAGCCTACGTTAAGAGCCATGTTAACTAAGTTAACGTGGTACTTAACGTAGAAGGAAAGGAGGACTCCACGTTAATGAGAAACGTGAACTCCAATAACGTTGAGAAACTAGGCAATGCCCCACGTTAAGAGTCACGTTAACTAAGTTAATGTGAACTCTAACGTGGACAAGGATAAACACTGCCAACGTTAGTGACACTTACTTTTGTCACTAACGTTGGATCATTTTCATTGCCTACGTTAACTCTCACGTTAATATTGTTAACGTGAAAGTTAACGTGGAGTGGGGTTCAAAGAACCAACGTTAGTGACACTCACTTTTGTCACTAACGTTGGAAGATGGCTTCATTACTACGTTAAAAAGCCACGTTAACTTAGTTAACGTGGGTTCTAACGTAAGAGATTAAGGCAATTAGAGCGTTAGTGACAAAAGTGAGTGTCACTAACGCTCTCGAAGGTGATAGGTGCCCACGTTAAGAGCTACGTTAGCTAAGCTAACGTAAGACCTAACGTAGGAGGAAAAAGGCAAGCAACGTTAATGGGAAAAGTGATTCCCATTAACGTTTGCGAAAAGGGGCACAAGCCAACGTTAATGGGAAACGTGAGTCCCATTAATGTTGGCCAAGAATTGAGAAGGAACGTTAGAAGTCACGTTAAGACTTCTAACGTTGAGAATAACGTGGGCATATAAAGGTGGAACGTTAGTGGAAAAGGTAAATGCCACTAACGTTATTGCACCCAGAAATGTATTCCACGATTAATCTCACTAAATGCCTAAGCCTGATTTATATTTCTCTGCAAGCTGGGCCCACTAAAGATGAGGATTGCTTCAACTCAAGGTCCAAAGCCCACATCCAAGACTTGAAGAACTCACTAGAAGATCATGAAGAGTAGTATATATAGGAGTAGTTTTGAACTAGAAAGGAACTTTTGGCACCTTGGAGAACTACTCTCTGCATATTTACTTTTCTGTACATCTAGCATGGATTATTCTTTTCTGCCATTTTTGATTCCTAGAGCTATGAACAACTAAACCCCTTTCATTGGGTTAGGGAGCTCTGCTATAATTTGATGGATCAATATTAGTTTTCATTCTTCTTCTTCTTTCTTTTCTCTTGATTTTACTAGAAAGCTTTCAATCTTAATTCAATTGGTTAGTTATCTTGGAAAAGAAACTCTCCATAATTGGATCTCTTCAGAACCTTGGAAGAGGAATGAAGAGATCATGCTAGAATTACTTTCTCATGCTGGACCAATTTGGGTTGGGATGGATATGTGACTATAATCCCCTTAATACTTGAATTGGGAAATGTATGTGGTATAATCAGTGACCATACTTCATCTCTTCTCATGAGCAATTGACCAAGGAATTGGCTATTAATCAAGATTTGGGAGATTGAATTACCAAGGAATTGGGATTCAATCACTTAAGATTGCTAAGGAGATCAATGAATGCATTGATTGAGGAAGAGATGAGAATGAACTTGATCCGGAGAATTGCAACATCTCCTAAACCCAATGATTCCCCCATTTCTGATCTTACTCATTCTCTTTAATTTTTGCCATTTACTTTTATGAGTATTACCCAATTACCCATTTAAGATTCTGCACTTTAATTTTTGCTATTTACTTTTTAGTCATTTAAATTTCTGCATCTCAATCTAAATTCTGTTTATCTCAACTAGCATATTCTTCAAACTAAAGTTGCTTGACCAATCAATCCTTGTGGGATTCGACCTCACTCTATAGTGAGTTTTACTTGACGATAATTCGGTATACTTGCCGAAGGAAAATTTGTTGAGAGACAAGTTTTCATGCATCAAGTTTATGGCGCCGTTGCCAGGGATTGATTTTGAATCAACAATGATTAAGCTAGAAGATCACTAGATTGAGCATTTTTTTTCGTTATTATTTTCTATATTCAGTAATTCACCTTAGTTTGTTTTTAATTTTTTCCTCATCCCCTATTCCCTCTCTAATTTCTGTTCTCCTTTCTTAGTTTACCACAATTCAGCTCACTAACCCACTAACTGTTTGATAAATTGCATCACTCACACTAACAATCATTCTAACAAAAATTGTCTTCATTATATCTCCTGTTATGCATTTTGTTTGTTGTATGACAGGGAGAAGAGAAGGAATCTCAACATTCTTTGATTCAGAGCCTGAGAGAACTCTTTGGAGACAAAAAAGGGAAGCAAGAGGAAAAAGAATTGTTGGTGCTGAGGAAGAGGAAGAGTATTTTGAACCCAACATGGAAGAGAATTTGGAGAACAATCAGGAAGAAGAAGCTCATAATCATGCCAGAGAAGGCCATGCAAACCGGGTTGGGCATGAAATTAGGGTCTTAGGATCCTATATCAATCCTAATCCAGGAAACTGTGGAAGCAGCATTCAGAAACCCACCATTCATGCCAACAATTTTGAGCTAAAACCTCAGCTCATCACCTTGGTGCAAAATAATTGCTCATTTGGAGGAGGTGCTCAAGAAGACCCTAACCAACACTTGACCACCTTCTTGAGGATCTGTGACACAGTGAAGATAAATGGAGTCCACTCAGATGTCTATAGGTTACTCTTGTTCCCCTTTTCACTTAGGGATAAGGCAACAAAAGTGGCTTGAATCCTTCCCAAAAGAAAGCCTAACAGATTGGGAGGAGGTAGTGAACAAGTTTTTAGCAAGATTTTACCCTCCTCAAAAGATTAATTGGCTAAGAACTGAGGTGCAAACTTTCAGGCAACAAGATGGTGAGATACTTTATGAAGCATGGGAGAGATTCAAAGACTTGACAAGGAGATGCCCATCAGAGATATTTAATGAGTGGGTTCAACTTCACATCTTCTATGAAGGTCTTTCCTATGAGTCAAAGATGGTTGTAGATCATTCAACAGGAGGTTCTTTAAATAAGAAGAAAACTATTGAAGAAGCCATAGATGTCATTGAAACAGTTGCTAAGAATGACTACTTCTATGCCTCTGAAAGAAGTAACACTAGAGGAGTAATGGAGCTAAACCACATGGATGCACTGTTAGCCCAAAACAAGATGATCACCAAGCAGCTAGCAGATCTTACTGGTGGACGAAATTGTGATCATATTCATTGTAATTGGATTTTAGAAATTGGCACGAGTGGACACAACTCCGTTCAACTAACCAGCAAGTGTACTGGGTCGTCCAAGTAATAAACCTTACGCGAGTAAGGGTCGATCCCACAGAGATTGTTGGCATGAAGCAAGCTATGGTCACCTTGCAAATCTCAGTTAGGCAGATTAAAGGGTAATTGTGATTATTGGAATAAATAATAAAAAGGAATAATAAAAGGGATAGAATACTTATGCAGATTCATTGGTGGGAATTTCAGATAAGCGGATGGAGATGCTGTAGAGCCCAAGGACGCCTGCTCTCCTACTGCTTCTACTCAATCCTTCTTACTCCTTTCCATGGCAAGCTTTGTGTAGGGGTTCACCATCAACTGTGGCTACTTTCATCCTCTCGGGAAAATGATCCTATGCGGCTGTCACTCGCA
>NC_029775.3:66228327-66228882 GCF_000817695.3 Arachis duranensis
TAAATTATCCGCTCATCACAACACCAAACTTAAATTGTTGCTTGTCCCCAAGCAACTGAAAATTAAATAGGATAAAAGAAGAGAATATACTATAAATTCCAAAATATCAATGGATATTAATTTAATTACATGAGCGGGACTTGTAGCTTTTTGCTTCTGAGCAGTTTTGGCATCTCACTTTTTCCTTTGAAGTTCAGAGTGATTGGCATCTCTAGGAACTTAGAATTTTGGATAGTGTTATTGACTTTCCTAGTTAAGCATGTTGATTCTTGAACACAGCTACTTTATGAGTCTTGGCCTTGGCCCTAAGCACTTTGTCTTCCAGTATTACCACCGGATACACAAATGCCACAGACACATAACTGGGTGAACCTTTTCAGATTGTGACATAGCTTTGCTAAAGTCCCCAGTTAGTGGTGTCCAGAGCTCTTAAGCACACTCTTTAGCTTTGGATCACGACTTTAACCACTCAGTCTCAAGCTTTTCACTTGGACCTTCATGACACAAGCACATGATTAGGGACAGCTTGATTTAGCCGCTTAGGCCTGGATTTAA
>NC_029775.3:66230313-66230823 GCF_000817695.3 Arachis duranensis
CCTTCCCTTTTCCTTTTCTTGAGGATACTCCGGTCTTAGGTGCCATTGATGGTGATGAAAAACAAAAAGCTTAGGCTTTTTTACCACACCAAACTTAAAATTTGCTCGCCCTCGAGCAAAAAAAGAAAAGAAGAGTAGAAGAAGAAGAAGAGAATTTGGAAGAGAGGGAGAGGAGTGAGTTCGGCTATATGAGAGAAGAAGGGGTTTGTGTTGTGTGAAAAATGAAGAAGAAAGGAGAGGTATTTATAGGGAGAGGGAGGGTGGGAATTCGGCCATTTTGGGTGGGAATGGGTGGGAAATTGAATTTGAATTTTATGGAGGTAGGTGGGGTTTATGGGGAAGAGGAGGTTGATGTGAATGGTGTATGGGGTAATTGGGAAGAGGAATTGAGGTGATTGATGAAGAAGATTGGGAATTGTGACATGGGGAATTCAAATCACAAAAATAGGATTAGAAGGTAAGGTGGGAATATGGTAGGTGGGGATCCTGTGGGGTCCACAGATCCTGAGG
>NC_029775.3:66239717-66240035 GCF_000817695.3 Arachis duranensis
CCCCGAACCATTGTGATATAGTTCTTTGGATTCGGGTTCATACTTTGATCATGGTTCCTAGTGATCCATGCATTGGCATAGAACTCTTGAACCATAAATATTCCAACTTGTTGCATGGGGTTGGTTATGACTTCCCACCCTCTTCTTTGAATTTCATGTTGGATTTCCGGATACTCATTCTTTTTAAGCTTGAAGGGGACCTCGGGGATCACCTTCTTCTTTGCCACAACATCATAGAAGTGGTCTTGATGGCTCTTGGAGATGAATCTTTCCATCTCCCATGACTCGGAGGTGGAAGCTTTTGTCTTCCCTTTTCCT
>NC_029775.3:66240340-66240894 GCF_000817695.3 Arachis duranensis
TTCGGCCATCTTGGGTGGGAAAGGGTGGGAAATTGAATTTGAATTGAGGTGGGATTTATGGGGAAGAGGAGGTTGATGTAAATGGTGCATGGGGTAATTGGGAAGAGGAATTGAGGTGATTGGTGAAGGTTTTTGGGAAGTGTGACATTTGAAAATGAGATTTAGATTAGGAGAGTGTGATTAGGATTAAAAGAAAAGGTAGGTGGGGATCCTGTGGGGTCCACAGATCCTGAGGTGGGGATCCTGTGGGGTCCACAGATCCTGAGGTGAAAAGAAATACCATTCCTTCACCATATAGGCGTGTAAATTGCCTTCATGCATCATTCTGGCGTTCAAACGCCCACTGGTGCATGTTATGGGCGTTAAACGCCCATGTAATGCATGTTTCTGGCGTTGAACGCCAGTTTCATGCTTGTTTCTGGCGTTCAGCGCCAGATTGTCCTCTGTGTGCACGTCCTGGCGTTAAACGCCAGGTTGTTGCTTGTTTTGGGCGTTCAGCGCCAGAAAGATGCTCTGTTCTGGCGTTGAACGCCAGCCAGATGCATCTTACTGGC
>NC_029775.3:66241929-66242338 GCF_000817695.3 Arachis duranensis
CAAAATAAAATAAAATTAGATAAATAAAATTGGGTTGCCTCCCAACAAGCGCTTCTTTAATGTCAATAGCTTGACAGTGGCTCTCATGGAGCCACAAGATGATCAGATCAATTTAGTGTGTTGTCTCCACACCAGACTTAGAGTTTGGATATGGAATTTGAACACCAAACTTTGAGTTTGGTTGTGGCCTCACAACACCAAACTTAGAGTTTGACTGTGTGGGCTCTTCTTGACCTTGAACTGAGAGAAGCTCTTCATGCTTACTCTTTTCTGTCACAGAGGGATGGCCATGTGCCTTAAACACAAGGTAGGCCCCATTCAATTGAAGGACTAACTCTCCTCTGTTGACATCTATCACAGCTCCTGCTGTGGCTAGGAAAGGTCTTCCTAGGATGATGCATTCATCATC
>NC_029775.3:66242504-66242766 GCF_000817695.3 Arachis duranensis
GGTTGTACCTCAATGATCCCCAGCTTCTCCATTACAGAGAGTGGCATAAGATTTATCCCTGACCCTAGATCACATAGAGCTTTTTCAAAGCTCATGGTGCCTATGGTACAAGGTATTGAGAACTTGCCAGGATCTTGCTTCTTTTGAGGTAGAGTTCTTTGAATCCAAGTATCTAGTTCACTGATGAGCAAGGGAGGTTCACTTTCCCAAGTCTCATTACCAAACAACTTGGCATTCAGCTTCATGATAGCTCCTAAATATT
>NC_029775.3:66246399-66249933 GCF_000817695.3 Arachis duranensis
GCCATCTATCTAGCTTATACCACGAAGATTCTGTTGGGGAATCTAAGAGATACACATTCAAGCTCTGTTGCATGTAGAACGGAAGTGGTTGTCAATCACGTGCGTTCATAAGTGAGAATGATAATGAGGGTTACTTATCATCACATTCATCATGTTCTTGGGTACGAATGAATATCTTGGAATAAGAATAAGAGAGATTTGAATAAAAGATAATAGAATTTCATTAATACTTGAGGTACAGCAGAGCTCCACACCCTTAATTTATGGTGTGCAGAAACTCCACCGTTGAAAATACATAAGTAAAGGGTTCAGGCATGGCCGAATGGCCAGCCCCCTTGAGTGTGATCAATGGCCTCCTAAGATGAAGAATAATACAAAACTGAGACCAAAGATGAGACGTGGTCAAAAAGACATCTAATACAATAGTTAAATGTTCTATTTATAATAAACTAGCTCCTAGGGTTTACATGAGTAAGTAATTGATGCATAAATTCACTTTCGGGGCCCACTTGGTGTATGCTTGGGCTGAGCTTGATTAATCCACGAGCTGAGGCATCTCTTGGAGTTGAACTCTGAGTTATGACGTGTTTTGGGCGTTCAACTCCGGATCATGACGTTTTTCTGGCGTTTAACTCCAGACAGCAGCGTGTACTTGGCGTTCAACGCCAAGTTACGTCGTCATTCTTCGAATAAAGTATGGACTATTATATATTGCTGGAAAGCCCTGGATGTCTACTTTCCAACGCCGTTAAGAGTGCGCCAATTGGAGTTCTGTAGCTCCAGAAAATACATTTCGAGTGCAGGGAGGTCAGATTCCAACAGCATCAGCAGTCCTTTTGTCAGCCTTCTTCAGAGTTTTGCTCAAATCCCTCAATTTCAGTCAGAATTTACCTGAAATCACAGAAAAACATACAAACTCATAGTAAAGTCCAGAAATGTGAATTTAACATAAAAACTAATGAAAATATCCCTAAAAGTAGCTTAATCTTACTAAAAACTATATAAAAACAATGCCAAAAAGCGTATAAATTATCCGCTCATCACTTACCAAGAATGTGGAAGAGAACCAAGTTGCAGCAGCCATCACCTCATCACCAACTCATGAAGGAGTAAACATAGGAGAAGAAGGGGACTGGGAGCAAGCCAACTATGTGGGAAATCCACCTAGACAAGTCCATGATCCATACTCTAAAATATACAACTCTGGATGGAGAAATCACCCCAACTTTGGATGGGGAAACCAACAAGACCAAGGACAAGATTCGAGACGTTCCAACTTCAACTCCAACAACAATGCCACTCATCAAAACACCTCACAGAGATACTACCAACATCTATCTAGCCAACCTTTTCAACCACCTAATCTCAACCCACCATCATCCATAGATGATAGGCTTTCAAAGATTGAGGCTCTACTTGAAAGCATGTGCAAAGAAGTCCAAGATAACAAGGTGTTTAAGGAAGAAGTGCGAGCCAACATCAAGAATCAAGGAGAAAACATCAAGAGATTAGAGTCCCAAGTAGGCTATCTATCTCAACAAATTCCGAAACCCACTAATGGATTCCCCAGTGATACAGAGAAGAATCCAAGAGGAGAACTAAAGAAAGTGAGATGGGAAGAATGCAAAATGATAACCACAAGTGATAAGGGGAGTATGCATGGAGTAGAACACCTCCAAAATCACCAACAGGAAAGTCAAGAGGAAGGAAGCTGTGCAACTTCACTCACATCCAAGGAAGAGCTAAAGAAAAAGGAGGCATTGAACCCATATGCACCTTTCCCCCATAGGCTTAAAGGTGGTGTAGCAAGGAGAATGTACTCAAGGTTTCTTGATATGTTTTCATCTTTAGATGTAAATATACCCTTTGGTGCACAAAATTGTGTATGCCAATATTAATGGACTATTTAACACAGCTTCGTACCACTAACCAGCAAGTGCACTGGGTCGTCCAAGTAATACCTTACGTGAGTAAGGGTCGATCCCACGGAGATTATTGGTTTGAAGCAAGCTATGTTTATTTTATTATTCTTAGTTAGGATATTAATTAAAATTATCAGTTGGATTTATTAGAAAAATAAAAGAGTGTGAAATAGTTACTTGTTGTGCAGTAATGGAGAATATGTTGGGGTTTTTGGAGATGCTTTGTCCTCTGAATCCCTGCAACATAATGCTTACTCACTTGCATAAATGCAAGGCTCCTCCCATGGCAAGCTGTATGTAGGGAATCACCATTGTCAGTGGCTACCTCCCATTCTCTCAGTGAAAACGGTCCAGATGCTCTGTCACAGCACGGCTAATCAGCTGTTGGTTCTCGATCATGTTGGAATAGGATCCATTGATCCTTTTGCGTTTGTCATCACGCCCAGCAATCGCGAGTTTGAAGCTCGTCACAGCCATTCAATCCTTGAATCCTACTCGAAATACCACAGACAAGGTTTAGACTTTCCGGATCAATTAATTCATCGAGACGCTGCAGAGCTCCTCACCGCCAACAATGGAGTTTAGAGACTCATGCCGTCAAAGTGTATAAAATTCAGATCTGAAAATGTCATGAGATACAAGATAAGTCTCTAAAAGTTGTTTAAATAGTAAACTAGTAACCTAGGTCTACAGAAAATGAGTAAACTAAGATAATTGGTGCAGAAATCCACTTCTGGGGCCCACTTGGTGTGTGCTGGGGCTGAGACTAAAGCTTCTCACGTGCTTGGGCTGTTTCTGGAGTTGAACGCTAGGTTGTAACGTGTTTTGGGCGCTGAACTCGAACTTGTAACCTGTTTCTGGCGCTGGACGCCAGACAGCAGCATGAAACTGGCGTTGAACGCTAGTTTACGTCATCTATATTCGCGCAAAGTATGGACTATTATATATTGCTGGAAAGCCCTGGACGTCTACTTTCCAATTCAATTGAGAGCGCGTCAATTGGACTCCTGTAGCTCCAAAAAATCCATTCCGAGTGCAGAGAGCTCAGGATCCAACAGCATCAGCAGTCCTTTTTCAGCCTAACTCATATTTTTGCTCAGCTCCCTCAATTTCAGCCAGAAAATACTTGAAATCATAGAAAAACACACAAACTCATAGTAAAGTCCAGAAATATGATTTTTGCCTAAAAACTAATAATATTCTACTAAAACTAATTTAAAACATGCTAAAATCTACATGAAATTACCCCCAAAAAGCGTATAAAATATCCGCTCATCACAACACCAAACTTAAACTGTTGCTTGTCCTCAAGCAACTAGATAAATAAAATAGGATGAAACAAAATTAAGAAGTAATAATATCTCAGAGTTTTTTTTTAATGGAGCTCAGATTCTTATTAGATGAGCGGGGCTTGTAGCTTTTTGTTTCTGAACAGTTTTGGCATCTCCCTTTATCCTTTGAAATTCATAATGATTGGCATCCATAGGAACTCAGAATTTAGATAGTATTATTGATTCTCCTAGTGTAGTATGTTGATTCTTGAACACAGTTACTTTATGAGTCTTGGCCGTGGCCCTAAGCACTTTGTTTTCCAGTATTACCACCAGATACA
>NC_029775.3:66250075-66253939 GCF_000817695.3 Arachis duranensis
TTTTTGCTTTGGATCACGACTTTAACCACTCAGTCTCAAGTTTTTCACTTGGACCTGCATGCCACAAGCACATAGTTAGGGATAGCTTGATTTAGCCGCTTAGGCCTGGAACTACTTCCTTGGGTCCTCCTATCCACTGATGCTCAAAGCCTTGGATCGTTTTCACCCTTGCCTTTTGGTTTTAAGGGCTATTGGCTTTTGTTCCTTTTCTTGATCCAATGATTCCTTGTAATAATTTTTTTTCACTACTTTTTCTTGCTTCAAGAATCAAATTCATGATTTTTCAGATCATCAATAATATTTTTCGTGTTCCTCATTCTTTCAGGAGCCAACATTCGTAAAATTCAGGATAAAATATGCACTGTTCAATCATTCATTCAGAGAACAAAAAGTATTGCCACCACATATAACTAATTCTAATTTTTTTTATTATTAAGAACTCGAAAAATATAAATTACTTCTTTATTCTAAAAATCTACTATTTTATTCATGTCTGATGATGATGAGAAAAATAAATTATAACTTAATTGGAGATAAAACCAGAATAGATATGCTAATTACTACTACTACTACTGTATAACTTCTAAGGTAAATTTCTAAAATAACACTATCACAGAGTTAAAGCTAAAATTAGAACTCAACAACCTGTGTTTTGGGAAATGGATGTTCCTTTGATCTGTGGGGTGCTTGGTCCTTCAAGGATTAATTTCTGGCGCTTCAGATCCCTTAAATCACGCCCTTGCTCTTCTTGTTCCTTAAGTAGTTTGCAAAGCATGCTACTTTGATTGTTCTGTTCTTCCTTTATTTGGTTCATAGCTTCTTGCAATTTGGAAATAGATGCTTCAAGATGTTCCCAATATTCGAATTGAGGAAGTTCTGGGAGGACTTCTTGTGCTCTCCTCTTGATTGGATCATCCTGCTGCTGTTGTCTTTCCATTGATATTTTAGTGATTGGCCTCTCAACTGAAATATATTCTGTTATTCCCATCTTCACTCCGACATCTCTGTAGAGCATAGAAATTAAGCTTGGATAGGCCAATCTGGCGTCCTTGGAATTCTTGTTTGCTATTCTGTATAGTTCACACGAGATCAGTTGATGGACTTCTACTTCTTTTCCCAACATGATGCAGTGAATCATCACTGCTCTTTTAACAGTAACTTCAGAACGGTTGCTGGTGGGCAATATAGAACGCCCAATGAAATCCAGCCAGCCTCTGGCAGCTGGTTTGTGATCTTCTCTTTTGAGTTGATTTGGGATGCCAGTTGTGCTGGTGGTCCACCTGGCTTCAGGGATGCATATATCCTCTAGAATCTTGTCCAGGCCTTTGTTTACCCTCATCATTCTCCTATTAAAGGAGTCTGGGTCATCCTTCAGTTGAGGAAGCTTAAAGATCTCCCTGATTTTGTCACAATGGGTGTGAACAATCTTTCCTCTGACTAAGGTCCGATGATCATAGAGGGCAGCTCCAATTATTCTTTGCCTATCTGTCTGCCATAGATTTGCATAGAACTCCTGAACCATATTCCTTCCCACTTTCTTGGAATATTCTCTTTCTTGCCTCTTGGGTTGGGTTGTTTTCCTTTAGGGGCCATGATCAAAGTGAGTATGTTTTTGTGATCACGGATAAGCACACCAAACTTAGAGGTTTGCTTGTCCTCAAGCAAAAGAAAAGAGAGAAGAGGGATAGAAGGAGAGCAGGTGTGGAATGGTGGATGAGGAGAGGGGTGCCGAAAGTGGATTTAAAGGGAGGGGGTGGATTTTCGAAAATAAGAAAGGATATAGGATAGAAGATATGATTTATAAAAGATAAATATGACGAGAAAAGGGTATAATTTAAAAAGATATGAATGATATTTAAAAATAAATTTGAAATTTATAATTTGAAAAAGATTTTAAAAGATAATTAAGTTTGAAAAGAAATTGGAGAAAGAGTTGGATTGGATTGGAAAAAGGTTTATGTTTATGTATGAAGCTATATTACTTTTGAAAAAGGGATTTTAGAAATTAGGGTTCTTAGAAAACTATTTTGATTTGAAGGATGACATTTTGAAACATGTTTATGCAAGAAATCATGATTTGAAACATAAAAAATTAGAAAATTTGTAAAAGAAAACGAATTTTACCTCCTCCCCACCATCCTGGCGTTAAACGCCCAAATGCTGCATGTTTTGGGCGTTTAACGCCCAATTGTTGCTTCTCCTGGGCGTTCAACGCCCAGCTGTTGCTTCTTTCTGGCATTGAACGCCAGGAAGTCCTTTATCACTGGGCGTTTTTCTAAACGCCCAGGATGTTGTAATTCTGGCGTTAAACACCCAGAAGGAGCTTCTTTCTGGCGTTCAACGCCCAAAAGATGCTCCTTTCTGGCGTTCAACACTCAGATGGCTATCCTTACTGGCGTGGAACGCCCAGTGGATGCTTCTTTTGGGTGTTCAACGCCCAAAACATTTCTTACAGGCTTTTTCACGCCAGTGAGCTTCCAAATTCCCCTGTAACTCTGTGAATTCAATCCATTACTTTTTTACCTTGAAGATACTTTGACATAAACTTGTAAAAATCAATTAATTAACAAAAACAAATAAAATTAAATTTTGTGAATGGCTGGGTTGCCTCCCAGCAAGTGCTTCTTTAATGTCATTAGCTGGACTATTATTGAGCTTTAATTAAGTCTCAGTTTTGAGCATTCTTGCTCAAAATTGCTTGCAAGATAATGTTTAACTCTCTGTCCATTAACAATGAACTTTTTGTTAGAGTCATTATCCTGAAGCTCTACGTATCCATATGGTGATACACTTGAAATTACATATGGACCTCTCCACCGGGATTTTAATTTCCCGGGGAATAACTTGAGCCTAGAATTAAATAGCAGAACTTTCTGCCTCGGCTCAAAGACTCTGGATGACAATTTCTTATCATGCCATCTTTTTGCTTTCTCTTTGTAAATTTTTGCATTCTCGAAAGCTTGAGTCTAAATTCCTCTAGCTCATTTAACTGGAGCAATCATTTTTCTCCAGCTAACTTGGCATCAAGGTTCAAGAATCTAGTTGCCTAGTAGGTCTTATGTTCCAGTTCCACTGGCAAGTGACATGCCTTTCCATACACAAGCTGGTATGGAGAGGTCCCTATAGGGGTCTTGAATGCTGTTCTGTATGCCCACAGAGCATCATCTAAGCTTCTTGCCCAATCCTTTCTACAGTTAATTATAGTCCGTTCCAGGATCCTTTTAAGTTCTCTGTTAGAGACTTCAGCTTGCCCATTTGTCTGTGGATGATATGGAGTGGCTACCCTGTGGCTAACTCCATAACGAACCAAAGCAGAGTAAAGCTGTTTATTGCAGAAATGAGTGCCCCCATCACTGATTAATACTCTAGGGGTACCAAATCTGCTGAAGATATATTTCTGGAGGAATTTTAACACTGTTTTAGTGTCATTAGTAGGTGTTGCAATAGCTTCCACCCATTTGGATACATAATCCACTGTCACCAGAATATAAGTGTTTGAGTATGATGGTGGGAAAGGTCCCATGAAGTCAATGCCCCATACATCAAACAACTCAATCTCCAAGATCCCTTGTTGAGGCATGGCATAACTGTGAGGTAGATTGCCAGATCTTTGGCAACTGTCACAATTAAGTACAAACACTCGGAAATATTTATAGAGAGTAGGCCAGTAAAAGCCACATTGGAGGACTCTTGTGGCTGTTCGCTCACTTCCAAAATGTCCTTCATACTGTGATCCATGGCAATGCCATAGGATTCTTTGTGCTTCTTCTTTAGGCACACATATACGGATTACTCCGTCTGCACATCTCTTGAAGAGATATGGTTCATCCCAAAGATAGTACTTTGCATCTGTGATCAACTTCT
>NC_029775.3:66254235-66254790 GCF_000817695.3 Arachis duranensis
CTGGGTTTTGAATCCTGCTTTGTGAGTAGATATTTAAGAGCAGCATGATCAGCGTACACAATCACTTTTGATCCTACCAAATAGGATCTGAACTTGTCAATGGCGTAAACCACTGCAAGCAGCTCTTTTTCTGTGGTTGTGTAATTCTTCTGTGCGTCATTTAAAACACGACTGGCATAGTAAATGACGTGCAGAAGCTTGTCATGCCTCTGTCCCAATACTGCACCAATGGCATGGTCACTGGCAACACACATCAATTCAAATAGTAATGTCCAGTCTGGTGCAGAGATAACTGGTGCTGTGACCAGCTTAGCTTTCAGGGTCTCAAACGCCTGCAGACACTCCTTATCAAAGATAAATGGCGTGTCAGCTGCTAGCAGATTACTTAGAGGTTTGGCGATTTTTGAGAAGTCCTTTATAAACCTCCTATAGAATCTTGCATGCCCCAGAAAGCTTCTGATTGCCTTAACATTAGCTGGTGGTGGTAATTTTTCAATTACCTCTACCTTAGCTTGATCCACCTCTATTCCTTTGTTCGAGATTTTGTGCCCAAGG
>NC_029775.3:66254922-66255861 GCF_000817695.3 Arachis duranensis
AGAACAAGTGCTAGATGGTCAAGACAGGAGCTGAATGAGTCTCCAAATACTGAAAAGTCATCCATGAAAACTTCCAGAAATTTTTCCACCATATCAGATAAAATTGAGGGCATGCACCTCTGAAAGGTTGCAGGTGCATTGCACAGGCCAAAGGGCATCCTTCTGTATGCAAATACTCCAGATGGACATGTGAATGCCGTTTTCTCTTGATCCTGGGGATCTATTGCAATTTGATTATAACCTGAATATCCATCCAGGAAGCAGTAGTATTCATGACCTGCTAGTCTTTCTAGCATCTGGTCTATGAATGGTAAAGGAAAATGATTCTTTCTGGTGGCTGTATTGAGTCTTCTATAATCAATACACATACGCCACCCTGTAACTGTTCTTGTAGGAACTAGTTCATTTTTTTTCATTATGAACCACTGTCATGCCTCCCTTCTTAGGGACGACTTGGACAGGGCTTACCCAGGGGCTGTCAGAAATAGGATAAATAATCCCAGCCTCTAGTAATTTAGTGACCTCCTTCTGCACCATTTCCTTCATGGCTGGATTCAGTCGCCTTTGTGGTTGGACCACTGGCTTGGCGTCACCCTCCAATAGGATCTTGTGCATGCATCTGGCTGGGCTAATGCCCTTAAAATCACTGATTGACCACCCAAGAGCTATCTTGTGTGTCCTTAGCACTTGAATTAGTGCTTCCTCTTCCTGTGGCTCTAAGGTAGAGCTTATGATAACAGGAAAGGTATCACCTTCTCCCAGAAATGCATATTTCAGGGAAGGTGGTAATGGTTTGAGCTCGGGTTTGGGAGGTTTCTCCTCTTCCTGAGGGATTTTCAGAGGTTCTATTATCCTCTCTGATTCCTCCAGGTCAGGCTGAACATCTTTAAAGATGTCCTCTAACTCTGATTCGAGACTCTCAGCCATATTGACCTCTCT
>NC_029775.3:66256032-66256289 GCF_000817695.3 Arachis duranensis
GTCAATGAGGGTTCGGCCAGTTGCTAGGAAAGGTCTTCCTAGAATGAGAGTTGCACTCTTGTGCTTCTCCATTTCCAGCACCACAAAGTCAGTAGGAAAGGAAAATGGCCCAACCTTGACAATCATGTCTTCAATCACGCCCGATGGGTATTTAATGGAGCCATCAGCAAGTTGAAGACATATCCGGGTTGGTTTGACTTCTTCAGTCAAGCCAAGCTTTGTGATAATAGATGCAGGTATTAGGTTGATACTTGCCC
>NC_029775.3:66257209-66259156 GCF_000817695.3 Arachis duranensis
CTTTTTCTGTAAGCCCATAGTAGAAGATGTCTAATTGCACCCACTCTGAAAACATCTCAGAGTGGCATTTTCTTAGCATCTCTCTGTATCTCTCCCAGGCATCATAAAGGGATTCATTATCTCCTTGTTTGAAGCCTTGGATGCTTAGCCTTAGCTGTGTCATCCGCTTTGGAGGAAAGTAGTAATTCAGGAATTTTTCTGACAGCTGTTTCCATGTCTTTATGCTGTTCTTAGGTTGGTTATTTAACCACCTCTTAGCTTGATCTTTTACAGCAAATGGAAATAGTAGTAATCTGTAGACATCCTGATCTACTTCCTTATCATGCACTGTGTCAGTAATTTGTAAAAATTGTGCCAGAAACTCTGTAGGTTCTTCATGTGGAAGACCGGAATACTGGCAGCTTTGCTGCACCATGATAATGAGTTGAGGATTCAACTCAAAGCTACTAACTCCAATGGAGGATATACAGATACTACTCCCATATGAAGCAGTAGTGGGGTTAGCATATGACCCCAGAGTCCTCCTGGACTGTCCATTTCCACTTAGTTCCATGATGGAGCAAGGGAGATGATATGGATGTTGATATTGTCTATTTTATTATAAAAATAATTTTTGAAATAATAAAACAAAACAAAAACCGAAATAAAAATAAAATAAATAAAGAAAGAAAATTAAAAATTAAAATTAATAAAAAATTTGAAAAAGTTTATGAATTTTGAATTTTATGATGAAAGAGAAAAACACACAAAAGACACAAGACTTAAAATTTTTAGATCTATTGCTCCTTATTTTCGAAAATTTTGGAGGGAAAACACCAAGGAACACCAAACTTAAAGATTTTAAGATCAAAACACAAGAAAGACTCAAGAACACCTTGAAGATTCACAAGAACACCAAGAACAAAAGAAAGAACACCAAACTTAAAATTTTTAGAAAACCAAGATAAATTTTCGAAAATTAAAGAAAGATCAACAAGAAAACACCAAACTTAAAGTTTGGCACAAGATTAAATCAAGAAAAATTATTTTTGAAAAAAATATTTTAAAAAGAAGATGCCCAATCGCCAAGAACATAGTCCGATGCTCTAGCCAATTGGGAGTAAATGTAACACTTGTTCTAAATAGGTATATTCCTTTTGGAAGATTAATGTTTTAAAAAGAACACAAGTGAAACAAGAAAAGACACAGAACAAGAAAAATTAAAGATCAAACAAGAAAAATAAACAAGAACAACTTGAAGATAAAGGAAGAACAAAGAACACTAATACGAAAATTTTAAAGAAAAATATAAAATATGCAATTGACACCAAACTTATAACAAGACACTCGACTCAAAGAAAAATAAAAAAATTAATAAAGAAAAATAATATTTTTGAAAAGAAAATAAAAGACTCTGACCCAATTGCCAAACTCTTCCTAATCTAAGAAATAAAATAAACCTCTAGTTGTTCAAACTCGAACAGTCCCCGGCAACGGCACGAAAAACTTGGTGCACGAAATTGTGTATGCCAATATTAATGGACTATTTAACACAGCTTCGTACCACTAACCAGCAAGTGCACTGGGTCGTCCAAGTAATACCTTACGTGAGTAAGGGTCGATCCCACGGAGATTATTGGTTTGAAGCAAGCTATGTTTATCTTATTATTCTTAGTCAGGATATTAATTAAAATTATCAGTTGGATTTATTAGAAAAATAAAAGAGTGTGAAATAGTTACTTGTTATGCTTACTCACTTTCATAAATGCAAGGCTCCTTCCATGGCAAGCTGTATGTAGGGAATCACCATTGTCAGTGGCTACCTCCCATCCTCTCAGTGAAAACGGTCTAGATGCTCTGTCACAGCACGGCTAATCAGCTGTTGGTTCTCAATCATGTTGGAATAGGATCCATTGATCCTTTTGCGTTTGTCATCACGCCCAGCAATCGTGAGTTTGAAGCTCGTCA
>NC_029775.3:66259193-66263832 GCF_000817695.3 Arachis duranensis
GGAGAAATAGAAACAATTGCATTAATTCATCGAGACGCTGCAGAGCTCCTCACCCCCCAACAATGGAGTTTAGAGACTCATGCCGTCAAAGTGTATAAAATTCAGATCTAAAAATGTCATGAGATACAAGATAAGTCTCTAAAAGTTGTTTAAATAGTAAACTAGTAACCTAGGTTTACAGAAAATGAGTAAACTAAGATAATTGGTGCAGAAATCCACTTCTGGGGCCCACTTGGTGTGTGCTGGGGCTGAGACTAAAGCTTCTCACGTGCTTGGGTTGTTTCTGGAGTTGAACGCCAGGTTGTAACGTGTTTTGGGTGCTGAACTCCAACTTGTAACCTGTTTCTGGCGCTGGACGCCAGACAGCAGCATGAAACTGGCGTTGAACACCAGCTTACGTCGTCTATCTTCGCGCAAAGTATGGACTATTATATATTGCGGGAAAGCCCTGGATGTCTTCTTTCCAACCCAATTGAGAGCGCGTCAATTGGACTCCTGTAGCTCCAAAAAATCCATTCCGAGTGCAGAGAGGTCAGGATCCAACAGCATCAACAGTCCTTTTTCAGCCTAACTCAGATTTTTGCTCAGCTCCCTCAATTCCAGCCAGAAAATACCTGAAATCACAGAAAAACACACATAGTAAAGTCCAGAAATATGATTTTTGCCTAAAAACTAATAATATTCTACTAAAACTAATTTAAAACATGCTAAAATCTACATGAAATTACCCCCAAAAAGCGTATAAAATATCCGCTCATCACCCTTCATTAAAGCCCTTCAACAGATGCCCTTCTACATCAAGTATATAAAAGAGCTACTAACCAGAAAAATTCCATTGAAGGGTGGACAAACAATCAAGATGAATAGAAATTGTAGTGCTCTCATTCAACCAGGACCACCCACAAAGAAGGAGGATCCAGGAAGCTTCCACATTCCTTGTGCCTTAGGAAAAACAATGATTGATAAAGGACTTTGTGACTTGGGAGCAAGCATCAACTTAATGCCTCTCTCTCTCTCATGAAAAAGCTCCAAATCAATGAACTAACTCCTACTGATGTGATTATCAGATTGGCGGACAAAACCCAAAAACAAGCAGTAGGAATAGTTGAAAATGTGTTGGTAAAGGTTGGGAGCTACTATCTTCCCACAGATTTTGTTGTTTTAGAAATGGATGAGAATCCTATCTACCCCATCATTCTGGGAAGACCCTTTCTAGCCATAGCTAGGGCACTCATAGATGTAGAACGAGGAGAATTAGTGCTGATAATACATGATGAGCAGCTCACCTTCAATGTTTACAACCTCTCACAAGGAGCAGATCACAAAGACAACAAGATGATAGAAGAGCCAAACGAGGAAGCACAAACAACACAATTGGAAGCCCCGTGGGTTGAGAAGCCACATATTCAGGAAGAACCATGTTCAAAGGTGATCCAAGAGGAACCAGACCCACCAGAGTCATGCAAGATTAATAACAAGATTACCCTGGAGAAAAAATCCATAGAAAACAAGAAAACATCAATGGAAACAAGGGAAAGAATTCCAAAGGGATGGAGAAATAAGAAAATTCCTACAGACAATTTCTCACCAGGTGATGAAGTTATTTCTACATACTTTCCATCTATACCACCTCACCTACCCACTATTCCATCTCAGCTGCCTCCTGTGTATACTATCAATAAAATCTCATCCTTAGAACATCTGGAACTCGTCAACAAAGCTAACGGATAATTTGGTGTACCAACATGCATGCATGGGGAGTCTAATGTTTAATTGAATTATCTTCATGGAAAGCATTTAGTTAATAGAAACAAAAGAAAAAGAAAAAGAAAGAGAAACATTTTAATAGTTCACATTTTTCCCACCAAAAAGTTTAAATAACCCATTGCATTTACTTCTTGTATATAGGGAATCAAAAGGGACATTGATGGTAATTGATACGACAATTAATACAAGGAGATTCGACCACTACACCAAGAGAACTTTACACTTGTCTCCATAGGGAATGTCCTTGGAGGTGTTACCATGCAACATGGGGAATGAATAACTTTGGAGACCGAACCAAGACCCTCATACAAGAGCATCAAACGTCAAGAGGTGAAGAGGAAAAGAACCAATGGAGCAGCCCTCCTTCGACACCGGGAAATTCAAAACAGCCTTCCATGAGCGCGAATTCGAGCGAATAAAGGAAAAGAAGATATTACCCGAATCAACCTTTCAATTCGATGAAAATGAGTGTCCACAAATTCAGGAGAAGATTGAAAAGAGGGGTTGGGAAAAGCTCACTAACCTGAAAGCAAGGGTAAATACAAACCTCATCAAAGAATTTTTTGCAAATGTGGTTAGAGAAGATAAGACCACAGCCCCCACCTTCAAGAGTTATGTAAGAGGAGTAGAGGTGGATTTTAGCCCCAATGCAATCATTAGAGTTCTCCATTTGAAATCCCCATATTTTGATGAGCCTGGTTACCAAGAAAGAATAGATAAAGGTGCCAATAATGATGAATTGGAGGAGATTGTAGGTGATATATGCATTGTGGGATCTGACTGGGAAAGGTATGCAGATAAGATACCCCGGTTCATCAGGAGAGGAGACCTCATCCCGGAAGCCAAGGCCTGGTTTAAGCTTGTGCGACAGTCTATCCTTCTCGCAGCAAATAATTCTGAGGTCAATATCACTCGAGCTACCATGGTACATTGCTTGATAAAGGGTGGAAGCATTAACGTGCACGAAATTATAGCTGAAGGAATCCAAGAATCAGCCGAGAAAAAGGATTCAGGTGCCAAACTTTGGTACCCCAGCACCATCCTTAGATTATGCAAGAAAGCCAAGGTAGTCTTTGAGGATAGCAACCCAACTTGGCTAGGTCTTGGGAGATCACTTACACTCCAACGCATAACTCATGTGACCTCAGCTTAACAGCAGAAAAGACCCCATCTAAGGTAGAGGACATCAGAAGAGGCACAAAAGGAAGAGCCTCTCCAAGAAGAACCCCAACCCACAGAATATCATCAAGAAGGATATCATGACCCAATCGACATCAATTTGGGTCACATTCGAGGAGCCATTGATGATTTATCAAGGCTATACATGGAAGGACAAGAACAACAAATGCAACTTCAATCTCAGAGAATGGATCGGCAAGAGGAAATGCTAACAAATTGGATGAATCAACAGAGGGAATGGCAGAAACAGCTAATGGAGCAGCAATAAGAGCACTATTCCTAGCTTACTCAAGCCTTCAATCGAGTGTCTGAAAGGCAAGAAAGTCAAGATAAACGCCTCCAGGAACTCAACCAACGCCAGATGAGAGCATTCAAATGAGAGCATTCAACGAATCCAGCGTGCTAAATGAAGGAAGGCAACTGCACCGAGAAGAATTCAGCATCAACACTCAGGCAAAGCTAAACTATGTGGTTGAGCATATGCATCACCTACACCCAGACATCCCAAATTTTGAGACAATTCGCAAAAACTTAACTAAACAAGAAGGGAAGGTGAAATAGCAAAAGGAAGCATTAAAGAAGAAGATGGAAGATGCCGGATTCTGAAAAAAGTTGATGGGGAAGCGTAAGGGGAATGGAGACTCAAGTAATCAAGGAGAATCCCAAGGGAGCAGAAGAGAATGAGCAGACCAATAAGTGAAAGGTGGTGAAGTTCCTTCTTAGTTTACCTACCTTTTTAAAGCTTTAAATAAGGAAAATCATGTATGAAATAGAACATGCTTCCATGGTAGCTTAGGATTTTCAATTCTGTCTTTAATTCTCCTTGCTTAGGTCTATGTTATTGAGCCTAATGTCTTGAATGCTCAATGTCATCTTGCTTGCTTGTATGCTTGTCTCTTTAAGTTAATCAAAAAGAAAATGTTATGGAAAGAACAAGAATGGAGTCATTTTGTGAAGTGCATTCTAAGTGATTGTGGTAGGATGATTAGTAAGCTAAGTTGGTTCACCAAGAGAGGAAAGAAAGCAACTATCCATCCTAAGTCATAAATTTGAGACACATTCCTTGAGGCTAGCTAAATAATAAGATCCCAACAAGAAAAGAAAAAAGAGTAATACAAGTGGAAATAAGAAAGGGAACACAAAAAGGAACAATGCTAGGCACCAAGGGTTGTGAAGCTGAGGCATGTGTCTGTGGTGTTTATGTACAAGGGATATACTTGGATGAATAAGCTCTTAGGGGTGCTTTATCACTTGGTAACTTGGATTAACTAATCCGAGATTATCAGCTGAAAATCCACTATCAAGAGTAACCCTTGTTACAGAGCACTTAGTAACCCAAAGAGGTGCTGGACACCAAGGTCTCAAGAAAGAAAGAATAACAAACCATGTGCCTGTGGTGTGTATGTACGAAGGAAAGAGACTTGAGGGAGTAAGTCCTTAGGGGTGTCTTAACACCTAGCACCTTAAAACCAACTGGTTTGGGAGTTTTGGCTGAAAGCTTATCATAAAAAGTCGCCCTCTTACAGAACACTTAGCCAAAAGAAAAATGTAATAAGCTTAAGGAGAAGGATCAATAAGAAAGAAGCCTCAAGGGATGCAATCAAGAGAGTGACTAGGGATTTGATAAAGGCTTGAAACCTAAAAGGAAAGAACCTAAGTTGCTATGCATGAAACTCCATGAACCATGAATGCT
>NC_029775.3:66263877-66268350 GCF_000817695.3 Arachis duranensis
AGTTTCACTGACCTTTTCTTTACTGTTTTAGGGTAGTTTCATGCATTTTCATAGTAAACAAGGCAAGTTTTGGGTGAAAATACATTTACACCTTCATTCAAGCAACTATTGTGAATTTTGCATGATTTCATGAGATTTTTTGCCAGAATTACCTGATATTTTAATGATGCATGATCTTATGATTTTGGCTAGAGCTTTGATGCACTTTAATTGCTTGATTTCAGGACAAATGAAGCATGGAAGAATCACGTTAGAATTCACGTTAACTTAGTTAACGTGACTACTAACGTGGGATGGCAATTGGCTTGCAACGTTAATGAGAAAAGTGATCACCAATAATGCCTGCGAAGCCACTTCATAGCCTATGTTAAGAGCTACGTTAACTAAGTTAACGTGGTACTTAACGTATGAGGAAAGGAGGACTCCACGTTAATGAGAAACGTGAACTCCAATAACGTTGAGAAACTAGGCAATGCCCCACGTTAAGAGTCATGTTAACTAAGTTAACGTGAACTCTAACGTGGACAAGGATAAACACTGCCAACGTTAGTGACACTCAATTTTGTCACTAACGTTGGATCATTTTCATTGCCTACGTTAACTCTCACGTTAATATTGTTACGTGAAAGTTAACGTGGAGTGGGGTTCAAAGAACCAACGTTAGTGACACTCACTTTTGTCACTAACGTTGGAAGATGGCTTCATTACTACGTTAAAAGCCACGTTAACTTAGTTAACGTGGGTTCTAAAGTAAGGGATTAAGGCAATTAGAGCATTAGTGACAAAGGTGAGTGTCACTAACGCTCTCGAAGGTGATAGGTGCCCACGTTAAGAGCTACGTTAGCTAAGCTAACGTAAGACCTAACATAGGAGGAAAAAGGCAAGCAACGTTAATGGGAAAAGTGATTCCCATTAATGTTTGCAAAAAGGGGCACAAGCCAACGTTAATGAGAAAAGTGAGTCACATTAACGTTGGCCAAGAATTGAGAAGGAACGTTAGAAGTCACGTTAAGACTTCTAACGTTGAGAATAACGTGGGCATATAAAGGTGGAACATTAGTGGAAAAGGTAAATGCCACTAACGTTCTCGCACCCAGAAATGTATTCCACGATTAATCTCACTAAATGCCCAAGCCTAATTCATATTTCTCTGCAAGCTGGGCCCACTAAAGATGAGGATTGCTTCAACTCAAGGTCCAAAGCCCACATCCAAGACTTAAAGAACTCACTAGAAGATCATGAAGAGTAGTATATATAGGAGTAGTTTTGAACTAGAAAGGAACTTTTGGCACCTTGGAGAACTACTCTCTGCATATTTACTTTTCTGTACTTCTAGCATGGATTATTCTTTTCTGCCATTTTTGATTCCTAGAGCTATGAACAACTAAACCCCTTTCATTGGGTTAGGGAGCTCTGCTATAATTTGATGGATCAATGTTATTTTTCATTCTTCTTCTTCTATCTTTTCTCTTGATTTTACTAGAAAGCTTTCAATCTTAATTCAATTGGTTAGTTATCTTGGAAAAGAAACTCTCCATAATTGGATCTCTTCGGAACCTTGGAAGAGGAACGAAGGGATCATGCTAGAATTGCTTTCTCATGCTGGACCAATTCGGGTTGGGATGGATATGTGACTATAATCCCCTCAATACTTGAATTGGGAAATGTATGTGGTATAATCAGTGACCATACTTCATCTCTTCTCATGAGCAATTGACCAAGGAATTGGCTATTGATCAATATTTGAGAGATTGAATTACCAAGGAATTGGGATTCAATCACTTAAGATTGCCAAGGAGATCAATGAATGCATTGATTGAGGAAGAGATGAGAATGAACTTAATCCAGAGAATTACAACATCTCCTAAACCCAATGATTCCCCCATTTCTGATCTTACCCATTCTCTTTAATTTCTTATAGTGAGTTTTACTTGACGATAATTCGGTATACTTGCCGAAGGAAAATTTGTTGAGAGACAAGTTTCCATGCATCAGTCCACCCACTCAATAAGGCTAGAAAAAGAAGAGCCCATGCTCATGAACCATAACAACAACAAGGAGAGGGAGAGGCTGAAGAGCACCCTTAATTCCTAGCACTTCAACCACCACCACACTACCAATATCAATAATTCCCAGAAGGTTTTAATTAGGAGCAACTGCAAGGAGATGTACACTAAATGAGGGGAGATATACAGCACTTGAGGGAGGATGTCAACCAATTCAAGGAGGCTTAGCAACAACAATGGAGCCAAGTCAACCAAAACATTCAACAACTCCAAGAGAATTGGGAGCATATGAGAAAGGAGCAGCAAGAACAATTGACAAGGGAAAGGAGCTAATGAACTGAAGATGAAGTTGTTCAAGGTTGTTGAGTTCCATGGTTGACACTTTCTAAATTTCTGCATTTGATGCCAAGACATCTAGTCCAGTTTCACTGACCTTTTCTTAACTATTTTAGGGTAGTTTCATGCAATTTCTTAGTGAATAAGGCAAGTTTTGGATGAAATTACACTTACACCTTGATTCAGGCAACTATTGTGAATTTTGCATGATTTCATGAGAATTTTGCTAGAATTGCATGATAAATTGATGATGCATAATCTCATGACTTTGGCTAGAGATTTGATGCACTTTAATTGCTTGATTTCAGGGCAAAGGAAGCAAGGAAGAACCATGTTAGTATTCACGTTAACCTAGTTAACGTAAACACTAACGTGGAATGGTAAAAAGCTTGTAACGTTAATGAGAAAAGTGATCACCAATAACGCATGCGAAGCCATCCATAGCTCACGTTACTTGCCAGGTGTTTTTTTCTGTGATTTTAGGTATTTTCTAGCTGAAATTGAGGGACCTGAGCAAAAATCTGATTCAGAGGCTGAAAAGGACTGTAGATGCTGTTGGATTCTGACCTCCCTGCACTCGAAGTAAATTTTCTGGAGCTACAGATACCCAATTGAGGCTCTCTCAAAAGCGTTGGAAACTAGACATCCTAGGCTTTCCAGAAATGTATAATAGTCCATACTTTGTCCGAGATTTGATGGCCCAAACAGGCGTTCCAAGTCAGCTCAAGAATTCTGGCGTAAAACGCTGGAACTGGCACAAGAATGGGAGTTAAACGCCCAAACTGGCACAAAAGCTGGCGTTTAACTCCAAGAAGAGTCTCTACACGAAAATGCTTCAATGCTCAGCCCAAGCACACACCAAGTGGGCCCGGAAGTGGATTTTTATGTAATTTACTCATCTTTGTAAACCCTAGGCTACTAGTTCTCTACAAATAGGACCTTTTACTATTGTATTCTCATCTTGGTAGCTATCTTTGAGTAGTCTTATGCTATCTAAGATCATGGGGCTGGCCTCACGGCCATGCCTAGACCTTGTTCTTATGTATTTTCAATGGTGGAGTTTCTACACAACATAGATTAAGGTGTGGAGCTCTGCTGTACCTCGAGTATTAATGCAATTACTATTGTTCTTCTATTCAATTCAGCTTATTCTTGTTCTAAGATATCCCTTGTTCCTTAACTTGATGAATGTGATGATCCGTGACACTCATCATCATTCTCACCTATGAACGTGTGCCTGACAACCACCTCCGTTCTACCTTAGATTGAGTGGATATCTCCTGGGTTCCTAAATCAGAATCTTCGTGGTATAAGCAAGAATTGATGGCGGCATTCAAGAGAATCCGAAAGGTCTAAACCTTGTCTGTGGTATTCTAAGTAGGATTCAAGGATTGAATGACTGTGACGAGCTTCAAACTCGTGATTGTGGGGCGTTAGTGATAGACGCAAAAGAATCACTGGATTCTATTCCGACATGATCGAGAACCGACAGCTGAATAGCCGTGCTGTGACAGAGCGCGTTGAACATTTTCACTGAGAGGATGGGACTGTAGCCATTGACAATGGTAATGCCCAACATACAGCTTGCCATGGAAAGGAGTAAGAAGGATTAGATGAAGACGGTAGGAAAGCAGAGAGACGGAAGGGACAAAGCATCTCCATACGCTTATCTGAAATTCTCACCAATGAATTGCATAAGTATCTCTATCTTTATTTTATGTTTTATGTTATCCTCCATAACCATTTGAGTCCGCCTAACTGATATTTACAAGATGACCATAGCTTGCTTCATACCAATAATTTCCGTGGGATCGACCCTTACTCGCGTAAGGTTTATTACTTGGACGACCCAGTGCACTTGTTGGTTAGTTGTGCGAAGTTGTGATAAAGAGTTGAGATTGCAATTGAGCGTACCATGTTGATGGCGCCATTGATGATCACAATTTCGTGCACCAAGTTTTTGGTGCCGTTGCCGGGGATTGTTTGAGTTTGGACAACTGATAGTTCATCTTGTTGCTTAGATTAGGTATTTTTCAGAATTTTTAAGAAAGAATTCTAGTGTTTCAAGGTGATATTCTTATCATCACCAAAGCTGATTGATCTTCATCAATTTAGCTCTTGAATGCAATGT
>NC_029775.3:66268619-66269672 GCF_000817695.3 Arachis duranensis
ACAAAAAAAATTTAATTTGTGTCTTTTCAAGTCAATAATGCAGAGAATTGAAGATTCAGAACATACAGCAGAGAAATTACACAGAAAAAGTTGGGCGTTCAAAACGCCCAGTAAGGAAGGAAAACTGGCGTTTAAACGCCAGCCAAGGTACCTGGCTGGGTGTCTAACGCCCAAAAGGGTAGCATTTTGGGCGTTAAATGCCAGAATGGATACCATTCTGGGCGTTTAACGCCAGGATGGCACAAGAGGGAAGATTTTGTTTTCAATTCAAATTTTTTTCAAGTTTTCAAAATTTTTCAAAATCAAAACTTTTTCAAATCATATCTTTTCAATCATATATTTTCAAAATCAATTTCTTTCCATTCTCAAAAATACTTGCTAACAATTAATGATTTGATTCAACATTTCAAGTATGTTACCTTTTCTATTGAGAAAGGTTTAATGTTTGAATCATATATTTCCTTGTTAGCCAAGTCATTGATTTTAAGAATCAAATCTTTTTAAATTGTTTTTCAATCATATCTTCTCAATCATATCTTTTAAAAACTATATATTTTCAATCATATCTTTTTAATCACATCTATTTCAAAATAAGTTTTCAATCATATCTTTTTGATTTCTAATTTCAAAATCTTTTTCAAAAATCACTTTATCTCTTTCCCAATCATATTTTTCGAAAATCATTCTTCAATTTTACAAAATGTTTTTAAAATCTTTTTAAATTTATTTTCGAAAATTTCTTCCCCTCTTCTCACATCCTTCTATTTATGGACTAACATGTACAATTCGAACTCTATCTTTCTAAGTTCGAATTCTTCTACCTCTTCCTTCTACTTTTCATTTCCTCTGACACCTCAAGGAATCTATATACTGTGACATAGAGGATTCCATATTTTCTTGTTCTCTTCTCTTTCATATGAGCAGGAGCAAAGACAAAAGCATTCTTGTTGAGGCTGACCCTGAACCTAAAAAGACCTTGAAGCAAAAGCTAAGAGAAGCTAAAGCACAATTCTCTGTAGAGGACCTAACAGAAATCTTCAAAGAAGAAGACAT
>NC_029775.3:66270452-66272791 GCF_000817695.3 Arachis duranensis
AGAGCCACTCTGACTTAGCAACCATGGTCTCTGATCTAATCAAAACCACTCAAAGTTTCATGATTGAAACAAGGTCCTCCATTAGAAACTTGGAGGCACAAGTGGGTCAGCTGAGTAAGAAAGTTACTGAACACCCTCCTAGTGCTCTTCCAAGCAATACAAAAGAGAATCCAAAAGGAGAGTGTAAGGCCATCAACATGGCCGAACTTGGAGAGGAGAAAGAGGCAGTGAGCGCTACTGAGGAAGACCTCAATGGACGTCCACTGGCCTCCAATGAGTTCCCTAATAAGGAACCATAGGAATCTGAGGCTCACACTGAGACCATAGAGATTCCATTGGAATTACTTCTGCCATTCATGAGCTCTGATGAGTATTCTTCCTCTAAAGGGAATGAAGATGTCACTGAAGAGCAAGTTGCTAAGTACATTGGAGCAATCATGAAGCTAAATGACAAGTTATTTGGTAATGAGACTTAGGAGGATGAACCCCCTTTGCTCACCAAAGAACTAGATGACTTGACTAGGCATAGATTACCTCAAAAGAGACAAGACCCTGGGAAGTTCTCAATACCTTATACAGTAGGCACCATTACCTTCAAGAAGGCTCTGTGTGACCTAGGGTCAAGCATAAACCTCATGCTTCTCTTTGTAAATGAGAAGCTAGGGATCTTTGAGGTGCAAGCTGCAAGAATCTCACTAGAGACGGTAGACAATTCAAGAAAACAAGCTTATGGACTTGTAGAGGATGTTCTGGTAAAAGTTAAAGACCATTACATCCCTGCTGATTTCATAGTCCTAGAGACTGGGAAGTGCATAGATGAATCCATCATCCTTGGTAGACCCTTCCTAGCCACAGCAAAGGCTGTGATTGATGTTGACAGAGTAGAATTGATCATTCAAGTGAATGAAGAATCCCTTGTGTTTAAGGCTCAAGGATATCCCTCTGTAACCATGGAGAGGAAGCATGAAGAGCTTCTCTCAAAATAGAGTCAAACAGAGCCCCCACAGTCAAACTCTAAGTTTGGTGTTGGGAGGCCACAACCAATCTAAGTTTGGTGTTGGGAGGCCTCAACCAACTTCTAAGTTTGGTGTTGAACCCCCACATTCAAACTCTAAGTTTGGTTTTGGGAGGTTCCAACATTGCTCTGAGTATCTGTGAGGCTCCATGAGAGCCCACTGTCAAGCCACTGACATTAAAGAAGCACTTGTTGGGAGGCAACCCAATGTTATATTTATCTATTTTTCCTTTGTTATTTTATGTTTTCTGTAGGTTGATGATCATGGGAAGTTACAAAATCAATTGAAAAAGCAAATACAGCATGAAAAACAGAAAGAAAAATAGCACACCCTGGAGAAAAAACTTGTTGGCGTTTAAACGCTAGTAAGGGCAGCAAATGGGCGTTTAACGCCCAGTCTGGCACCATTCTAGGCGTTTAACGCCAGAAAGGGGGCACTAGACTGGCATTAAATGCCAGGAAAGGGCAAGAAGCTGGCGTTAAATGCTAGAAATGGGTACCAGCCCGGCGTTTAACGCCAGAATTGGCATAAAGAGCATTTTTGCTCGCCACTTGGTGCAGGGATGAATTTTCCTTAACACCTCAGGATCTGTAGACCCCACAGGATCCCCACCTACCCCACCACTCTCTCTCTTCTTCACCCATTCACCAATCACCTCAACACCTCTTCCCCAAAAACCCCTCACCTATCAAATCCCACTATTCTCTTCACCACTCACATCCACCCTTCATAAAACCCCACCTACCTCACCATTCAAATTCAAACAACTTTCCCTCCCAACCCACCCTCACATGACCGAACCCTACCCCTCTCTCCACCCTTATATAAACCCATCTTCACCCCTTCATTTTCACACAACCAAAACACTACTTCTCCCCCTTGGCCGAACCACAAAGCCACCTCCATCTCCTCTCTTATTTTTTCTTTTGCTCGAGGACGAGCAAACCTTCTAAGTTTGGTGTGGTAAAAGCATTGCTTTTTGTTTTTCCATAACCATTTATGGCATCCAAGGCCGGAGAAACCTCTAGAAAGAGGAAAGGGAAGGCAAAAGCTTCCACCTCCGAGTCATGAGAGATGGAGAGATTCATCTCAAGGGTGCATCAAGACCACTTCTATGAAGTTGTGGCCATGAAGAAGGTGATCCCCGAGGTCCCTTTCAAACTCAAAAAGAGTGAATATCCGGAGATCCAACATGAGATCCGAAGAAGAGGTTGGGAAGTTCTTACCTACCCCATTCAACATGTCAGAATCTTAATGGTTCAAGAGTTCTATGCCAATGCATGGATCACCAAGAACCATGATCAAAGTGTGAACCCGGACCCA
>NC_029775.3:66272915-66279359 GCF_000817695.3 Arachis duranensis
AACACCCTTACACTAGAAGGGTCAACTTTGGTCAAAGATTGGACCAAGTCTTCATAGACATTTGTGAAGAGGGTGCTCAATGGAAGAGAGATTCAAGAGGGAAGCCGGTTCAACTGAGAAGGCATGACCTCAAGCCCGTGGCTAGGGGATGGTTGGAGTTTATCCAACGCTCAATTTTTCCCACTAGTAACCGGTCTGAAGTTACTATAGACTGGGCTATCATGATTCATAGCATCATGATTGGAGAGGAAATAGAAGTTCATGAGGTTATATCCCAAGTACTTTATAAGGTGGCGGACAAGTCCTCTACCTTGGCAAGGTTAGCCTTCCCTCATCTCATTTGTCACCTCTGTTATTCAGTCGGAATTGACATAGAGAGAGACATCCTCATTGATGAAGACAAGCCCATCACTAAGAAGAGGATGGAGCAAACAAGAGATCATACTCACCATGAAATCCCTGAGATACCTCAAGGGATGCACTTTCCTCCACAAAACTATTGGGAGCAAATCAACACCTCCCTAGGAGAATTAAGTTCCAACATGGGACAACTAAGGGTGGAGCACCAAGAACATTCCATTCTCCTCCATGAAATTAGAGAAGATCAAAGAATCATGAGAGAGGAGCAACAAAGGCAAGGAAGAGACATTGAGGAGCTCAAGCACTCCATAAGATCTTCAAGAGGAAGAACAAGCCGCCATCACTAAGGTGGACCCGTTCTTTAATCTCCTTGTTCTTTATTCTCCTATTTTTCGAATTTTTATGCCTATGTTTATCTATGTTTGTGTCTTATGATCATTAGTGTCTTAGTGTCTATGCCTTAAAGTTATGAATGTCCTATGAATCCATCACCTTTCTTGAATGAAAAATGTTCTTAATTGGAAAAGAGAAGAATTGCATGAATTTTGAATCTTATAACAGATTAATTAGTTTGATGTGGTGGCAATACTATAACTTCTGAATGTATGTTTGAACAGTGCATATGTCTTTTGAATTTGTTGTTCATGAATGTGGGCTCTTGAAAGAATGATGAAAAAGGAGACATGTTACTGAGGATCTGAAAAACCATAAAAATGACTCTTGAAGCAAGAAAAAGCATTGAATTCAAAAAAAAAACCGAAAAAAAAGAAGAAAAAGAAAAAATAGAGTTGTGATCCAAGGCAAAAAGAGTGTGCTTAAGAACCCTGGACACCTCTAATTGGGGACTCTAGCAAAGCTGAGTCACAATCTGAAAAGGTTCACCTAGTTATGTGTGTGTGGCATGTATGTATCCGGTGGTAATACTGGAAGACAGAGTGCTTTGGGCCACGGCCAAGACTCATAAAGTAGCTATGTTCAAGAATCATCACACTTAACTAGGAGAATCAATAACACTATCTGGATTCTGAGTTCCTATAGAAGCCAATCATTCTGAATTTCAAAGGATAAAGTGAGATGCCAAAACTGTTCAGAGGCAAAAAGCTAAAAGCCCCGCTCATCTAATTAATACTGATCTTCATAGATGTTTTTGGAATTCATTGCATATTCTCTTCTTTTTATCCTATTTGATTTTCAGTTGCTTGGGGACAAGCAACAATTTAAGTTTGGTGTTGTGATGAGCGGATAATTTATATGTTTTTTGGCATTATTTTTAGTATGTTTTTAGTATGTTTTGGTTAGTTTTTATTATATTTTTATTAGTTTTTAGTTAAAATTCACTTTTCTGGACTTTACTATGTGTTTGTGTGTTTTTCTGTGATTTCAGGTATTTTCTGGCTGAAATTGAGGGACCTGAGCAAAAATCTGATTCAGAGGCTGAAAAGGACTGCAGATGCTTTTGGATTCTGACCTCCCTGCACTCGAAGTGAATTTTCTAGAGCTACAGAAGCCCAATTGGCGCGCTCTCAACAGTGTTGGAAAGTAGACATCCTGGGCTTTCCAGACATGTATAATAGTCCAAACTTTGCTCGAGATTTGATGGCCCAAATAGGCGTTCCAAGTCAGCTCAAGAATTTTGGCGTAAAACGCCGGAACTGGCACAAGAATGGGAGTTAAACGCCCAAACTGGCACCAAAGCTGGTGTTTAACTCCAAGAAGAGTCTCTACACAAAAATGCTTCAATGCTCAGCCCAAGCACACACCAAGTGGGCCCGAAAGTGGATTTTTATGTAATTTACTCATCTTTGTAAACCCTAGGCTACTAGTTCTCTACAAATAGGACCTTTTACTATTGTATTCTCATCTTGGTAGCTATCTTTGAGTAGTCTTATGCTATCTTAGATCATGGGGCTGGCCTCATGGCCATGCCTAGACCTTGTTCTTATGTATTTTCAACGATGGAGTTTCTACACACCATAGATTAAGGTGTGGAGCTCTGCTGTACCTCGAGTATTAATGCAATTACTATTGTTCTTCTATTCAATTCCGCTTGTTCTTGTTCTAAGATATCCCTTGTTCTTCAACTTGATGAATGTGAGATCCGTGACACTCATCATCATTATCACCTATGAACGTGTGCTTGACAACCACCTCCTGGGTTCCTAAATCAGAATCTTCGTGGTATAAGCTAGAATTGATGGCGACATTCAAGAGAATCCGGAAGGTCTAAACCTTGTCTGTGGTATTCTGAGTAGGATTCAAGGATTGAATGACTATGACGAGCTTCAAACTCGCGATTGTGGGGCGTTAGTGACAGACGCAAAAGAATCACTGGATTCTATTTCGACATGATCGAGAACCGACAGCTGAATAGCCGTGCAGTGACAGAGCGCGTTGAACATTTTCACTGAGAGGACGGGACTGTAGCCATTGACAATGGTGATGCCCAACATACAGCTTGCCATGGAAAGGAGTAAGAAGGATTGGATGAAGACAGTAGGAAAGCAGAGAGACGGAAGGGACAAAGCATCTCCATACGCTTATCTGAAATTCTCACCAATGAATTGCATAAATATCTCTATCTTTATTTTATGTTTTATGTTATCCTCCATAACCATTTGAGTCCGCCTGACTGAGATTTACAAGATGACCATAGCTTGCTTCATACTAACAATCTCCGTGGGATCGACCCTTACTCGCGTAAGGTTTATTACTTGGACGACCTAGTGCACTTGCTGGTTAGTTGTGCGAAGTTGTGATAAAGAGTTGAGATTGCAATTAAGCGTACCATGTTGATGGCGCCATTGATGATCACAATTTCGTGCACCAGAAAGTCAAACAAATTAGAATGCTATGTCTCTTCACAAGTTGCAATCCACTTAATAAAAAGGGATTGGTATTAGTGAATAGAGGACAAGCCAACAATAAACCCAATTATAATCTTTCCTTTAAGCTTTCCAACTCAAGGGTTCCTTTCAATCAACTCCCCATCAAGTTAGGGAACTACTCGCTCATTGTGAATGTAAAATTCATAACATATGAAGAGGAATTAAAGAAAGACATTGTAAATAAAAATCATAATAATCAATTAAAAATAAAAGTAATCCTTGTATTAAATAATCCTAATAATATTCCAATGGTAAAATCAACAAAGCAAAGGATATGGAAGAGTAAAGCCAAGAAAAGAAAACGAACTGGAATGACGAAGTCTTGATGAGGTAATAACTCTTCTCAGTATCCCAATGCAAAAAGTGGTAGAAAAATAAAATCCTAAGAACTATCAATGTGTAGAGGGAAAACCTATATGAGGAGTAAAAACTATATCTCAAAACTAAAACTGTGTAGAATGAATTGTTCCCCGGTTTCTGCATGTTCTCTGGCTCTAGTCTGCTGTTCTGGGCCGAAAACTGGGTCAAAATAGGGCCCGGAATTGCCCCCAGTGAATTCTGTAGATTATGCAGATCGCGCACGTCACGCGATCGCGTCATCCATGCGGACGCGTCATTCGCGTTTTTCCTTGCCACGCATTTGCATCGTCCACGCTACTGCGTCACTTGTGCTTTTCCATTCCGTGCGGTCGCGTGAGCCACGCGGCCGCGTCACTGCGATTTCTCCTCTTTCGCGCGAACGCGTGACCCATGCGGCCGCGTCACTTCTCGCTTGTTGTCTCCTCAATTTCTTGTGTTCCTTCCATTTTTTGCTAGCTTCCTTTCCACTCTCCAACTCATCCATGCCCTATAAAGCCTGAAACACTTAACACACAGATTACGGCATCGAATGGGATAAAGGAGAACTAAAATGCATAATTAAAAAGTCTCTAGGAAGCAATTTTCAACTATGTAATAATTTTAGGAAGGAAATATAAATGCATGCTAAATTAATGAATAAGTGGGTAAGGATCATGATAAAACCACACAATTAAACACAATATAAACCATAAAATAGTGGTTTATCAGTCATCCATTTTGGAGGGAAATATTGATTCAGGAATTTTTCTGACAGCTATTTCCATGTCCTTATGCTAGCCTTAGGTTGGTTATTTAACCACCTCTTAGCTTGGTCTTTTACAGCAAATTGAAACAGTAATAATTTGTACACATCCTTATCTACTTTCTTATCATGTACTATGTCAGCAATTTGTAAGAACTATGCCAGAAACTCAGTAGGTTCTTCCTGTGGAAGACCGGAATACTGGCAATTTTGCTGCACCATGATAATGAACTGAGGATTCAACTCAAAACTACTGACTCCGATGGAGGGTATACAGACACTACTCCCATATGAAGCAGTAGTGGGGTTAGCATATTTTATGAGGATTTTCAAAAAAGTGAGGAGAGAGAAAGTGGTTAGGATATATTTGAAAAAGATACGATTTTAAAAAACTTAAAAGGATATGGTTTGAAAAATTTTGACCAACTCAACCCAAGGGATTTGAAAATTATGAGCAACTAAAGGAAAAGATATTTTTCTATTTTTGAATTTTATTATGAAAGAGAAGAACACACAAAAGACACAAGACTTAAAATTTTTAGATTCAATGCTCCTTGTTTTCGAAAATTTTGGAGGGAAAACACCAAGGCACACTAAAATTTAAAATTTATCAAAACACAAAGAAGACTCAAGAACACCTTGAAGATTGATGAGAACAAAAGAAAGAACAAAATAAAGAACACCAAACTTAAAATTTTTAGAAAATTGATGAGCAGATAATTTATACGCTTTTCGGCATTGTTTTTTAGGTAGTTTTTAGTAGGATCTAGCTACTTTTAGGGATGTTTTCATTAGTTTTTATGCTAAATTCACATTTCTGGACTATACTATAAGTTTGTGTGTTTTTCTGTGATTTCAGGTAATTTCTGGCTGAAATTGAGGGACCTGAGCAAAACTCTGATAAAAGGCTGACAAAGGACTGTTGATGTTGTTGGATTCTGACCTCCCTGCACTCGAAATGGATTTTTTAGAGCTAGAACTTCAAATGGCACGCTCTCAATGGCGTTGGAAAGTAGACATCCAGTGCTTTTCAGAAATATATAATAGTCCATACTTTATTCGTGATTAGATGACATAAACTGGCGCTCAATGCCAGTTCCATGCTGCATTCTGGAGTCAAACGCCAGAAACACGTCACGAACCAGAGTTGAACGCCAAAAACACATTACAACTTGGCGTTCAACTCCAAGATAAGCCTCAGCTCGTGTAAAGATCAAGCTCAGCCCAAACATACACCAAGTGGGCCCCAGAAGTGGATTTATGCATCAATTACTTACTTCTGTAAACCCTAGTAGCTTGTTTAGTATAAATAGAACTTTTTACTAGTGTATTAGACGTCTTTGATTGAATTTTTTGATCTTTTGATCACGTTTGGGGGCTGGCCATTCGGCCATGCTTGGACCTTCATCACTTATGTATTTTTAACGGTGGAGTTTCTACACACCATAGATTAAGGGTGTGGAGCTCTGCTGTACCTCAAGTTTCAATGCAATTACTACTATTTTCTATTCAATTCCGCTTGTTTTTATTCTAAGATATTCATTGCACTTCAACATGATGAATGTGATAATCCGTGACACTCATCATCATTCTCACCTATGAACGCGTGACTGACAACCACTTCCGTTCTACCTTAAACCGAGCGCATATCTCTTGGATTCCTTAATCAGAATCTTTGTGGTATAAGCTAGAATTGATGGCGGCATTCATGGGAATCTGGAAAGTCTAACCTTGTCTGTGGTATTCCGAGTAGGATTCCGGGATTGAATGACTGTGACAAGCTTCAAACTTGATGACAAACGCAAAAGAATCAAGGGATTCTATTCCAACATGATCGAGAACCGACAGATGATTAGCCGTGCTGTGACAGAGCATTTTGACCACTTTCACTGAGAGGATGGGATGTAGCCATTGACAACGGTGATGCCCTACATACAGCTTGCCATGGAAAGGAATACGAAGGATAGAAGGAAGGCAGTAGGAAAGTAGAGATCCAACAGGGACAAGCATCTCTAGACACTTATCTGAAATTCCCACCATTGAATTACATGAGTAACTCTATCTTTATTTTCTGCTTATTTATTATTATTATTCGAA
>NC_029775.3:66279386-66284084 GCF_000817695.3 Arachis duranensis
TGGTTAGTTGTGCGGAGTTGTGACAAAGTGTGATTCACGTTTGAGAGCGCTACCTAGTTTTTGGCGCCATTGTTGATGATCACAATTTCGTGCACCAAAAACCAAAATAAAATTTTTGAAAACTAAAGAAAAATTAACAAGAGAACACCAAACTTAAACTTTGGCACAAGATTTAATCAAAGAAAAATTATTTTTGAAAAGTTTTAAAAAGAAGATACCCAATTACCAAGAACACAAGCACAATGCTCTAGCCAACTGAGCTATAAATTTAACGTGTTTTAAAAAGGTATTTTTAATAGAAAATAAAAACATGCAATTGACACCAAACTTAAGATATGAAACTAAACTCAAATAAAAGACTCCAAGAAAAAACTAAAAACTAATAAAGAAAAATAATATTTTTGAAAGAATTTTAAAAGGAATAATAAAAGATGCAATCCTATTGACTCTAAACCAAAAAGACAAATTTTTCCTAATCTAAGTAACAAGATAAACCGTCAGTTGTTCAAACTCGAACAATCTCCAGCAACGGCACCAAAAACTTGGTGCACGAAATTGGAAATCACACTTTTCACAACTCGTACCACTAACTAGTAAGTGCACTAGGTCGTCCATGTAATACCTTACGTGAGTAAGGGTCGAATCCCACGGAGATTGTTGGCTTGAAGCAAGCTATGGTTATCTTGTTACTCTTAGTCAGGAAAATAATAATTCTCAGTTTTGATTGGTAGTAAATAAAAAGCATGGATTAAATAATACTTGTTATGCAGTAATGGAGAATATGTTGCAGTTTTAAAGATGCTTTGTCTTCTGAATCTCTACTTTCCCCATGTCTTCTTCTTCACGCACGCAAGGTTCCTCCTATGGCAAGCTATGTGTTGGTGGATCACCGTTGTCAATGGCTACCATCCGTCCTCTTAATGAAAATGGTCCAGGTGCGCTGTCACCGCATGGCTAATCATCTGTCGGTTCTCACTCATGCTGGAATAGGATCCATTGATCTTTTTGCGTCTGTCATTACGCCCAATTCTTGTGAGTTTGAAGCTCGTCACAGTCATTCAATCCTTGAATCCTACTCGGAATACCACAGACAAGGTTTAGACTTTCTGGATTCTCAAGAATGCTGCCAATGGATTCTAGCTTATACCACAAAGATTCTGATTAAGGAATCCAAGAGATACTTATTCAATCTAATGTAGAACGGAGGTGGTTGTCAGACACGCGTTCATAGGTTGAGAATGGTGATGAGTGTCACAGATTATCACATTCATCATATTGAAGTGTGAATGAGTATCTTAGATAGAAACAAGCGTGTTTGAATGAAAAATAGAAATAATTACATTAATTCATCGAGACACAGCAGAGCTCCTCACCCCCAACAATGGAGTTTAGAGACTCATGCCGTCAAAGAGTACCAAGTTCAGATCTAAAAATGTCATGAGATACAAAATAAATCTCTAAAAGTTGTTTAAATACTAAATTAGTAACCTAGGTTTACAAAAAATGAGTAAACTGAGATAGATAGTACAGAAATCCACTTTTGGGGCCCACTTGGTGTGTGCTGGGGCTGAGCTTTGAGCTTTACACGTGCATAGGCTGTTTCTGGAGTTAAACTCCAGGTTGTAACCTGTTTCTAGCGTTTAACTCCAGAGTGGAACATGAAACTGGCGTCAACGTCATTTATCTTCGAGCAAAGTATAGACTATTATATATTGCTGGAAAGCCCTGGATGTCTACTTTCCAACACAATTGCGAGCGCACCAATTGGACTCTTGTAGCTCCAGAAAATCCATTCCAAGTGCAGGGAGGTCAGAATCCAACGACATCAGTAGTCCTTTTTCAACCTGAATCAGATTTTTGCCCAGATCCTTCAATTTTAGCCAAAAAATACCTGAAATCACAGAAAAACACACGAACTCATAGTAAAGTCCAGAAATATGAATTTTGCCTAAAAACTAATAAAAATATACTAAAAACTAACCAAAACATACTATAAACTACATGAAATTACCCCCAAAAGCGTATAAAATATTCGCTCATCAAGTTGGCTGCACCATCTCCCTTTTAATTCAGTTTCAAGGAAACATGCTTAAATATGTGTTTTCTTGATGTTCTTTCTTAGGAATCATGCTTAACTTGACTTGAGGGCCAAGAAATGTGACTTTCCAGCAAGTCTAAGGTTAGAAATCACTTCCTAACGTGCTGAGAGAGATTTGGTTAGTTGTGGGTTTTTGTATTTAAAGTTGTTCTTGATGTGATTTAGGAGGGAAAATTGCTTAAGGACCACATAAGGACATAACCGAATTAGGAGCAGCAAAACCAGGTAGGGTGTTACAAAATTAATTTTGATTATTTGTGTTTGAGTTGTGTGAATGTTGTATGATTTGGCTGTGATAAAAATTGGTTGCATATATGATTGATTCTTTGTGAAAATTTGGTGAAATTTTGATGAAATTTGATGAAATTCAAGCTTTGAGTTCATGTTCTTGGAGCAGCTGGAAAACGAAACCCTAGGCCCTAAATTGGGGATCAATTTGTGTTAAAATCATGTAATATATGGGGTTGTAGTGGTTGCTAATTTATTTTGAATTATAGTAAAAATCGGTTGCTGAAAAGACTGAAAAACGGGTAAAAACAGAGAAAGAATTTGAATTTGAAGAATTTATGGAGAACATGAAGAACACTTTGAGTGTGGTGAAGAACAATGAAGAACACCTTTTTGATTCATAAAAGGGCAAGGAAGTAATTAATTTGGTGTTTGGGGGGTTATTTGGTAATTTCTGAAAGTTAGGGTGGTTAAAGTAGAAATATTAAAAGTTACGGGTGGTAAAAAGTTAATTTTAAAGGTTAAAAGGTAAAGGCAAGGTAATTTTCGAAACTTTAATGATAAAATAATAAATAATAATAAAATATTAAATAATAATATTTAATTAAAAATAATATTTTAATAAAAATAATAAAATAATACGGAAAAGATAGTTTTCTGTAAAAGCTTTAGAAAGACAAATTTAAGTGCAGAATCTTATAATTACCTTCATAAAACACTTAGGGAGTGGTAAGAACATATTAGTGAGGCAAAGAAAGGAAAGATAAAAGGTTGAAGACAAGATAAAAATCGAAGAAAAAGTTTGTAAGGTTTTAATGACAGAAAAACAGACAGAGATTAGTGAACGAACTAGGGCAACATAGTTTGTTCTTGAGTTCCTACTAGGGTTAGGTATAATATGAAAAGTTAAACTGTTTCAGTATAGACTTAATGAATCTATACTTGGAAGAGACTAACTATTCATACCAAAATTTACATAAGCTTTAAATACATACGTTAAGCAGAAAAATCAAAGCAGAGTAGAGAAACACAGAGAACAGAGAAGATATAGAGAAAAGAGTAATTAAATTAAAGTAAAGAGATACACAGAACAGAGTAACTAGAGCAGATTAAAGCGATATAGAAAAAAGAATTATCAGAGCAGAGAAAAGAGACAAAAAGAGAAGAGTAATATAATGAAGAGATGTTTGTTTATTCATTTGTTGCTTGAGACAACCCAAGAGATGTTTGTTTGTTTATCTGCTGCATTGAGGCAGTCAGATAGATGGTGTTATGACCACTGAGAATGCTTTCCTGGAATACCTTGCTATAATGCTTTGCTGTAAGACAGAGGTTACTTACAGAGGTATCGAGATCATTGTGCTCCTGTAAGACAGAGGTTGCTTACATTGAGTGTGTTGTTGTTCCTGCAAGACAGGGGTTGCTTACAGTGAGTGTATTATTGCTCTTGTAAGACTGAGGTTGCTTACAGTGAGTGTGTTGGGTGTATATCGGCTAATAAGTGCCGCCCTGCAAGACAATGGTTGCTTGCAGTGGATATTGCCAACAGGAAAGCCTTATCCAGACAGAGGTTACTGGGTAACGTCGGGAGCGGGTATGTAACTGACAGATGAGCTCATCACCTGCGCTAGGGCTAGACATGCATCATATTTGGTTGTGCATTTTCCTCTGTTATGATTGTTGTATGAGTGTATGCTTTCTTGTTTGTATTCTATAATCGGTGTCTGTGTTTTGTTTTCTTGTATTCTTTTGTTTGTGTTTTGCTTTCTTGTATTCTTGTATTCTTTTGTCTGTGTTTATTGCTTCTCGGTATTCTGCTATTTATCTGTTAAACAACAACGAATTAATGAACTTAACTAATAACCCCGGCCCTACTAAGAACTCCCCAGTTCTTACCCCTTCTCTCTCCCTTCCCCCTTCAGATGGAAGTATGAGTACCTATTCCGAGGGTTACCTGAAACGTGTAGCTCGGTCGTCTGGAAAGGCCCGAGGTGGGGGTTCAGAGACCCGAGCTTGATATGTAGAGTGGTTGGTGGTTGTACCTGCAATGACACTCCGATGCTTAAGTTAGCATGGGTCCAAGCAGATATGTGTAGAATGTGGAGTGAATGCCATACCTGGGTGCTCCAGTGTATTTATAGTAGTTGGCCGTGATCTTCCCTGGATAAGATATTCTTATCTTATCTTATCTTTGGGAGTTTTTATCTCTATCTTTGTGGAACCGCCTTTTCTAGGCCTTTTCGGCCTTTAGGTTTTGGGCTGCGTTCCTTTTGATGGGCCTTCCTTGCTTTATTGTCCGAGGTCCGACCTTTAGGCGTGAGCCTTGGGACGAGGTCGGACCTTTTATGATTTTGCCGAGTTGGAGGAGCCCG
>NC_029775.3:66284657-66285510 GCF_000817695.3 Arachis duranensis
CTAAGTATACGTTTGAGAGTCTAGATGAGGTGGAGCAGGCTTTTGTGGGTGTGGTAAGCAGTTTATGGGGTCGGGCACCTCACTTGGACACGAAGAAAATGTTGGGAGATCCAAGCCTTCTCCGTTCCGAGTTAGGTAGTTCCCGACCTCTCAGAGATTCATCTTTTTTAGTATTTTGGTTTTCCTTGTTTTGGTGGAATTTATGTTGTGGTAATCCTTTTTCTTTTATTTCTGCAGAGATATCTTCTCAGGCGGATTCCATGAAGTTTCTTCGTCGGACAAAGAAGTCTGTGGCTGCTCGAAATATTGAGGCTGGGGAGGCTTCTGCCCGATCTTCTCCGAAGAAGACTACTGTGGGTGTCACTACTCGGTCGAAGACTATTCCGACTCCCCAGTTCCGACCTATAAATCAAGATCCTCCAACCTCTGGACCCGGAAACTCTTCTCCGCCTTCGTCCTCGGGTCCTCCTCCCAAGAAGCAGAAGACTTCTCAAGAGCTTGCGGGTTTTAATGATAAGGATTTTGATGCTCTGGGTTGGGTTGAACAGCATATTCTCCCTCAGACTTTTATTTCTACTGATGATGTGTCTATGGAACACCATTTTCAGTATATGGCGCAGAGTTGTGTCCGGATGGCTAGTCTTCATGCTGCTATTGCCCGGGAGTTCAAGAAATCCCCCATTGGTGCGACCAGCTCTCGACTTGAGAAGGCTCAGTCTGAGTTCGAGAGGATTAGTGAGCTGAAGGCTGCTAGGATTACTGAGCTGGAGGCCTCTTTGGAGAAAGAGAAAGCTAAAGCTACCGTGGCTGTGGCGGCAGCGAAAGCATCTGAGGAGATGGCGAAGGCGGCGAC
>NC_029775.3:66286946-66287691 GCF_000817695.3 Arachis duranensis
CCTTCTTCGTTGTAGAAGATGACTCTGGGTGACCCTTCCTCTATTTCGATAGGAATCATTGCCTCCATCCCGTAAGCTAGTCGGAATGGGGATTCTCCCGTTGTGGAGTGCGGGGTTGTCCGATATGCCCATAGTACCTGGGGGAGTTCTTCGGCCCATGCCCCTTTGGCCTCTTGGAGTCTTCTTTTTAACCCGGCCAAGATGACTTTATTTGCAGCCTCTTCTTGTCCATTGGCTTGTGGGTGCTCGACTGAGGTGAATTGCTGTTTGATTTTTAGTTTGGCCACCAAGTTCTTAAAACTTGTGTCCGTGAACTGTGTTCCATTGTCTGTTGTGATGGAGTAGGGGACTCCGAACCTTGTGACAATGTTTTTGTATAGGAATTTACGGCTTTTCTGAGCCGTAATAGTGGCTAAGGGCTCAGCTTCGATCCACTTTGTGAAGTAGTCGACCCCTATAATGAGGTATTTGACTTGCCCCGGCCCTTGTGGAAACGGGCCGAGTAGGTCGAGTCCCCATTTTGCGAAGGGCCATGGCGCAGTGATGCTGATAAGGTCTTCGGGCGGTGCCTTGTGAAAATTGGCGTGTTTTTGGCAGGGGGGCATATTTTCACAAATTCCGTTGCGTCTTTCTGCAAGGTCGGCCAATAGAACCCGGCTCAGACTACTTTTTTGGATAATGCCCGAGCTCCGAGATGGTTCCCACACATGCCTCCGTGGACTTCTTCGAGGACGTTCTTTGTTTC
>NC_029775.3:66287845-66288749 GCF_000817695.3 Arachis duranensis
GGGGAGAGTTCCCGACTTCAGGTAGTCGAGTATGGGGGTCATGCATCCTTGCTGTTGGTTGGATATATTTAGTGTTTCTTCCTCTCTTAGCACGGAGGGGGATTATAAGGTTTCCTAGAGGAGACTTCTGTTGTTGCCTCTGGGTTTGGTGCTGGCGAGCTTTGAGAGGGCGTCTGCCCGGGCGTTTTGTTCTCGAGGTATGTGCTGAATCTGTATCTCTGAAAAGTGCGTAGTTGTGCCTGTGTTTGGTCCAGGTATTTTTTCATGGTGGGGTCTTTGGCCTGGTAGCTTCCATTTACTTGTGATGTGACGACCTGGGAGTCGCTGAAGATCGTGATTCTCTGGGCTCCGACCTCTTCGGCTAGCTTTAGACCTGCTAATAGGGCCTCGTATTCGGCTTGGTTGTTCGAAGCCTGGAACTCGAATTTTAGGGATAGTTCTATCCGCGTTCCTTGGTCGCTTTCGAGTATAACCCCGGCTCCGCTTCCAGTTTTGTTTGAGGACCCGTCGACATACAGGTTCCATGAGAGTGGGGTTCCAGGGGTCTCAGTGTATTATGCGATGAAGTCGGCTAGATACTGAGATTTTATGGCAGTCCGGGTTTCATAGTGGAGGTCGAACTCGGACAGCTCCACCGCCCATTGTAGCATTCGTCCTGCCAGGTCTGTTTTTTGCAGGATGTGTCTCATGGGTTGGTTTGTCCGGACTTTGATGGTGTGGGCTTGAAAGTAGGGACGGAGCCTCCGAGCTGTGAACACTAGGGCGTAGGCGAATTTTTCTATCTTCTGATAATTTAATTCGGCCCCTTGTAGTGCCTTGCTTACAAAGTATATAGGGTGTTGTCCTTGGTCATTTTCTCATATTAACGCTGAAGCGACTGCTCGATGTCCAACCGAGAGGTATA
>NC_029775.3:66289509-66329200 GCF_000817695.3 Arachis duranensis
TTCATTGAGAGCTAGGCACTGAGATTTCAGAGAATTGGGGAGGAGAATTGATCTCTCTTCTTCCTCGTTCTTGCTTGAGCAATTTTACTTTTCTTGTTTTGAGTTTTGGGTGTGAAGAATTGATAAAATTCTGTCTCAATCTCCATTCAAAATCTCTTTAAACCCTCTTCTGCATAATTGAATTTAATTTCATTTCCTTTACTGCTTCTTCTTTAATTTCTTGTCAATTGCTTTGAGAAATTGGATCTGGGAAGGCAATTGAGATCTAGACTTTGCTATCTAGTCTCTGGAGTCCTGAGATCCCATTTTCCTTTTTGGTTCTTCTGTGAACCCCTGCTGCAATTTAATTTCATTTCCTGTTTGAATTCTAGTTACTTCCAATTCATCTTCTGCTTATTAATTGTTGCAATTTAATTTCCTTTGCTGAAATTTTGAATTCCCAATCCTCAACTCCCCTTTTCCATTCAAGCAATTTACATTTCTTGTATTTTAAGTTACTACAATTTACATTTCTTGCACTTTAAGTTTCAGTCATTTAATTTCTTGTTCTTTAAGATTCAGCATCTTTACTTTCCGTTCTCTTTAATTTCTGCAATTCATCCCTCTCCCTTTACATTTCCTGCTATTTACTTACTGTTGGCTACAAAATCACTCAACCAATACTTGATTCGCTTGACTAAATCAACCACTGAACTAAAATTGCTCAATCCTTCAATCCCTGTGGGATCGACCTCACTCCCGTGAGTTTTATTACTTGATGCGACTCTGTACACTTGCCGGTGAGTTTTGTGTTGGATCGTTTTCCACACATCAAATAGCATCAGAAGTTAGTTGGATTTGGGCCTGTGAAGTCCATAATTCACCCCCAGTGTTTTCGCTTGTCATTTAGCTATCCGGGCGTACGCGCCATGTATGCGTACGTGTCGCCATGCGACTTCACTTTTCCATGCGTGCGCGTCTGCTGCGTGTGCGCGTCGATGAGTGCATCCCAAATCCTTGGTTTTTCATGATTTCTCCACTTGCATGATTTTCCTCTTCACCCCTTTGATCCATTCCTAGCCTTTCCAATCTGAATTCACTAACAAACACATCAATGCATCTAGTGGAATCAAAGGTGAATTAAAATTAACCAATTAAAGGCCTAAAAAGCATGTTTTCACACTTAAACACAATTTAGGAGAAAATCATGAAACCATGCTATTTTATTGGATAAATGTGGGAAAAGTGGATAGAATCCACCTAAATTAGGCACAAAATGTACCACGAAATAGTGGTACGTCAAATCTCCCCACACTTAAAACCAAGTATGTCCTCATGCTTAACCAAGAAAGGAACAAAGGGTACTATCATTTATTCAATATAAACTACCTAAATGCAATCTACCTACATGCAACTATCTAAATGGATACAAGTACTTCGTCAAAATAAATCAATCCCCAAGGAGACCAATATAAGCATAAGGGCTAATGGTATTAACAACCATGCCAAACCACAATTGAATTGAGCTATTAAAGATTTTAGAAACTTGCAAGAAAAGTGTTTTCTAGGCGAAAACATGTAATTGAGCGATCAAACCTTCACCGGAAGTGTTTGCATTCCATTCGCTCAAGTGTTCAGGGTTGATTCACTCAATCCTCCTCTAATCATGCTTTCCAAGATTTGTTTTTCATCTAACAATCAACAATTATTCAATTCATGCATACAAATATCATGACGTCTTTTCCATAGGTTGTATTAGGGCTAGGGTCAAGGTAAGGATGCATATGGTCAAGTGAGCTTGAGATTTGAATCTTTGATCAACTTAAACTTTCCACCTAACCTATGACAACCTATACAATTTCAAAGCTAAGCTAACTACCCATTTTTCATTTTTTCACACTCATGTGTTTTCTTCTTGATCGCAACTCATATGCATTGATTATTATTGAGCTTCGCTTTGGGGCATTTTGTCCCCTTTTTATTACTTTTTTTCTTTTTCTATTTTTTTCTTTTTTTATTCTATATATATATTTTTTTCTTTTTATTTTCTCATTTCATTTTTTTTTCTTTTTGTAATAAAGGCTATACAAAAGTATCAATGCATATGGCTTTACATTTAATTAACACATGAGCATGTACCCAATTCCCAATATTTTCAACAAAATACAAAACACACACCTCTTCCTAACTGTTCCGAGGGTTACCTGAAACGTGTAGCTCGGTCGTCTGGAAAGGCCCGAGGTGGGGGTTCAGGGACCCGAGCTTGATATGTAGAGTGGTTGGTGGTTGTACCTGCAATGACACTCCGATGCTTAAGTTAGCATGGGTCCAAGCAGATATGTGTAGAATGTGGAGTGAATGCCATACCTGGGTGCTCCAGTGTATTTATAGTAGTTGGCCGTGATCTTCCCTGGATAAGATATTCTTATCTTATCTTATCTTTGGGAGTTTTTATCTCTATCTTTGTGGAACCGCCTTTTCTAGGCCTTTTCGGCCTTTAGGTTTTGGGCTGCGTTCCTTTTGATGGGCCTTCCTTGCTTTATTGTCCGAGGTCCGACCTTTAGGCGTGAGCCTTGGGACGAGGTCGGACCTTTTATGATTTTGCCGAGTTGGAGGAGCCCGGTCAGGGTATAAACAGTACCCTTCCGTAGTTCGATGATGATCATTCGTAAAGAGGAATCCGCTCTATGTAGTCTTCTGAATCTAGGGTGAATCTCGTTCTTTGTTATATGTATATACTGTGAGACCAGCCAACGTTTGCACCCCATTTGTATGTGAACTTTAATCTAAATCCTCTGTACGAGACTGTTGTTATGTGGCTACTCGATGAAGTACTTGAGAGACGCTCTTTGATGGCATATGATCGTGCAGAGGAGTAGTAGACGACCTTCCACCTTTTGATGACATTCGACCTGACTCGAGTTTTGAAGACCTAGAACGTACTTTCCCTCGCTTTAGTACTTTAGAGGGACTAGGTGAGTATAGAGTCTAGGCTAGCCTGGGTGCCAGCCTAGGGACTTCTTGAATAGGTCAGGGCCTAGGATGTTGTGTGTACATATATATGTATATATATTATTTAGCTATATCTAGGGTTTTTGATGATTGGATTTTTGACGGTTTAGAATTTCACTAATGAAAGCTCGTTGTAAAGTATAGTCTCTAAACCAAGCAATAATCCTTTTATACAAAAAGTTGTTTGTCACAAGTAACAAACCCCTAAAATTAATAACCGAAGTATTCAAACCTCGGGTCGTTCTCCCTAGGAATTACAATAAAGTGTCTTGTTATTGGTTTTGAGTTATTTTTGGGTTTTGGATAAGAAGCATGAAAAGTAAATGGTAATGAAAATAAACTAACAACTATAAAAGCTCTTGGCAAGATATGAGAACTAGAAATCCTATCCTAGTTATCCTCCTCAATTGTGATGAGAATTGTTCATTGCTACCACTTAGTTAACCCTTAATAAATAAAGGAAAGTCAAGTGGATGAATCGACTTGAGCCACAAGTTCTAGCCAACTCCCAAGGAAAGACTAGCTTTAGTGCACTCCAAACCAATTAGCAATCTCTCCAATTACCAATCAACAAAGGAATTAGATAACTCAAGTGTCACTAATTACTCTACCTAGGCCAAGAGGAACAAAATCTACACTATACTCTACCTAGGCCAAGAGGAACAAAATCTATACTATATCTAGAAGAGGCATTTCAACAAACACATAAAAGGCAATAAAAGTAAACAACATAAATTGCAAGAATTAAAGAGAGATCTAATTACAAAGACAAGAGATCAACAATAGAAAAGCAAAGAAGAATAATTATTATGAATTACCTCTTATTGAATTGAAAGAGAGTAGAAGAAACAAAAGTAGATCTACATCAAAACACAAGAACAACATAAAGGAAATTACAACAAAAGAATGAAAGAAGAATCAATGTAGCAACAAGGAATTGAGAGATAGAAGTGGAAGAAAGCAAAGATTAAAATCTAGATCTAAGAATTAAACCTAATCCTAATCCTAATTCTAGAGAGAAGTGAGAGCTTCTCTCTCTAGAAACTACTTCTAAACTAATTCTAATGTGTGGAAATGAACTAATGGTAACTAACAGGTGGCAGCAACGGCGCGTGCGCGTACTATGCACGTGCGCACCACCATACGTGTAGCAACTTTGGCAAATCTTATATCGTTTCGAAGCCCCGGATGTTAGCTTTCCAACCCAACTAAAACCGGATCATTTGGACCTTTGTAGCTCAAGTTATGGTCGTTTAAGTGCGAAGAGGTCGGCTTGACAGCTTTCCGGTTCTTTCATTTCTTCATGAGTTCTCCAACTTTTCATGCTTTTTCTTCATTCCCTTGATCCAATCTTTGCCTCCTAAATCTGAAATCACTTTAACAAACATATCAAGGCATCTAATGGAATCAAGGTGAATTAAATTTAGCTATTTTAAGGCCTAAAAAGCATGTTTTCACTCTTAAGCACAATTAAAGGAGAATATACAAAACCATGCTATTTCATTGAATAAGTGTGGACAAAAGGTGATAAAATCCCTTAAATGAAGCATAAGATAAACCCTACAAATGGGGTTTATCAGTGTTCAAACTAAAAGTCTATATTCTAATAAAAGGTTAGATCACGGAATTTTGTCAACTGCTTGATTTGTATTTATGTGTGGTTGTTTATAACTGTGGTATTGGTTATTATTTGCGAATTGAATGTGAATGATTCAGTTTATTAATCCAAACATTTTTAAATAAAAAATACCTCGCAAAATAACTACGTTTTTAACAACGAATCAGGCTCATATAATAAATAATAGATAATAATTAGGAAGACAAGTTGGTAGCGCTTAGTTTCTAGTATGATCATGACGTACCAAAAATTGGGTCGTTACATGTGACGAGCTTTAAACACACGACTATAGGGCATGGTGACAGACGCAAAAGGATAGTAAATCCTATTCCTACACGATCGAGAACCAACAGCTGATTAGCCATACGATATCTGTGCATGGTATTTTTCATCCGAGACAAGAAATCCTACAGTCGATTAGCCGTACAGAACCCATAGAGGACCATTTTCACTGAGAGGATGGGAAGTAGCCATTGATAACGGTGACACCCAACATACAGCTTGCCATGGAAAGGAGTATGAAGGATTGGATGAAGGCAATAGGAAAGCAGAGATTCAGAAGGAACAACCCATCTCCATACGCTTATCTGAAATTCCCCCAAATGAATTACATAAGTATCTCTATCTTTATTTTATGTTTATTTATCTTTTAATTATCAAAACTCCATAACCATTTGAATCTGCCTGACTGAGATTTACAAGATGACCATAGCTTGCTTCAAGCTGACAATCTCCGTGGGATCGACCCTTACTCACGTAAGGTTTATTACTTGGACGACCCAGTGCACTTGCTGGTTAGTTGTGCAAAGTTGTGAAAAAGAGTTGAGATTATAATTGTGCGTACCAAGTTTCTGGCGCCATTGATATCACAATTTCGTGCACTAAGTTTTTGGCGCCGTTGCCGGGGATTGTTCGAGTTTGGACAACTGACGGTTCATCTTGTTGCTTAGATTAGGTAATTTTCTTTTTGTTTCAACCTTTATTTTATTTTCAAAAAGTTTTCAAAAATCTTTCAAAATTTTTTTCTTTTTCGTTTTTCTAAAAATAATTTTTGAAAAATCCAACAAAAAAATTAAAATCATAAAATCAAAAATAATTTTGTGTTTCTTGTTTGAGTCTAGAGTCAATTTTTAAGTTTGGTGTCAATTGCATCTTTTTAATTTTCTAAAAATTTTTGAAAAATTCATGCATGTGTTCTTCATGATCTTCAAGTTGTTCTTGATAAGTCTCCTTGTTTGATCTTTAAATTTTCTTGTTTTGTGTCTTTTCTTGTTTTTCATATGCATTATTGTTTTGTTAGTGTCTAACCATTAAAAATTTCTAAGTTTGGTGTCTTGTATGGTTTTCTTTTCTTAAAGATTTATCAAAAATAAGTCTTAATGTTCATCTTCATCTTCAAAGTGTTCTTGGTGTTCATCTTGACATTCATAGTGTTCTTGCATGCATCATTTGTTTTGATCCAAAATTTTTATGTGTTGAGTCATTTTATGCTTTTTCTCTTTCCTCATTAAATTCAAAAAAAATCAAAAAATATATTTTCCTTATTTTATTAATAATTTTTGAAATCTTTAGGTTGACTTAGTCAAAAATTTTTTAAAAATAAGTTATTTCTTGTTAGTCAAATCAAGATTTCATTTTTAAAAATCTTATCTTTTCAAATCTTTTTCAAAAATCAAATCTTTTTCATTTTTTTATTTATTTTCGAAAATTTTAAAAATTGATTTTCAAAATCATTTTTAATTTTATTTCATAATTTTCGAAAACTTTTCTAACAATTAATGTGATTGATTAAAAAGTTTGAAGTTTGTTACTTTCTTGTTAAGAAAGGTTCAATCTTTAAATTCTAGAATCATATCTTTTAGTTTCTTGTTAGACAAGTAATCAATTTTAATTTTAAAATCAAATCTTTTTAATTTCCTTTTCAAATCTTTTTCAAAATATCTTTTCAATCATATCTTTTTCAAATCATATCTTTTTCAAAATCAATTTCAAAATCTTTTCTAACTTCTTATCATTTCAAAATTGATTTTCAAATATTTTTCAACTAACTAATTGAATTTTTGTTTGTTTTACTAATTCTTATCTTTTTCAAAACCACCTAACTACTTTTCTCTCTCTAATTTTCGAAAATCACCTTCCTCTTTTTCAAAAATCTTTTTATTTAACTAATTGTTTTAACTTTTAATTTCATTCCCTTTCTTAATTTTCGAATTCTAACTAATAATTAAAATAAAAACAAAAATATTTTTCTTCTCTTTTCTTCTAATTTCGAATTTCCCTCTCTCTCTTTTTATTTATTTTATTTATTTACTAACACTTCTCTTCTCAAAAGTCAAACCCCTCCCTTCTCTGTGTTCAAATTTTTCTTCTTCTTCCTTCATTCTTATTCTTCTACTCACATAAAGGAATCTCTATACTGTGACATAGAGGATTCCTCTTCTTTTCTGTTCTCTTTTTTCTCATATGAGTAGGAACAAGGACAAGGACATTCTTGTTAAAGCAGATCCTGAACCTGAAAATACTCTGAAGAAGAAGCTAAGAGAAGCTAAAGCACAACAATCCAGAGAAAACGTTACAGAGAATCTCGAAAAAGAAGGAGACATGGCCGAACCCAACAACAACGCAAGAAAGATGCTTGGTGACTTCACTGCACCAAATTCCAATTTCCATAAAAGAAGCATCTCAATCCCTGCCATTGGAGCAAACAATTTTGAGCTAAAGTCTCAATTAGTTTCTCTGATGCAACAGAATTGCAAGTTTCATGGACTTCCATCAGAAGATCCTTTTCAGTTCTTAACCGAATTCTTGCGGATCTGTGATACTGTTAAGACCAATGGGGTTGATCCCGAGGTCTACAGGCTTATGCTTTTCCCTTTTGCTGTAAGAGACAGATCTAGAATATGGTTGGACTCTTAACCTAGAGATAGCCTGAACTCTTGGGATAAGCTGGTCATGGCTTTCTTAGCCATGTTCTTTCCTCCTCAAAAGCTGAGCAAGCTTAGAGTGGATGTTCAAACCTTCAGGCAGAAAGAAGGTGAATCCCTCTATGAAGCTTGGGAAAGATACAAGAAACTGATCAAAAAGTGTCCTTCTGACATGCTTTCAGAATGGACCATCCTGGATATATTCTATGATGGTCTGTCTGAATTGTCTAAGATGTCATTAAACCATTCTGCAAGTGGATCTATTCACCTGAAGAAAACGCCTGCAGAAGCTCAGGAACTCATTGAAATGGTTGCAAATAACCAGTTCATGTACACCTCTGAAAGGAATCCTGTGAGTAATGGGATGCCTCAGAGAAATGGAGTTCTTGAAATTGATGCTCTGAATGCCATATTGGGTCAGAACAAAATGTTGACTCAGGAAGTCAATATGATTTCTCAGAGTCTGAATGGATTGCAAAATGCATCCAACAGTACTAAAGAAGCATCTTTTGAAGAAGAAGCTTATGATCCTGAGAACCCTGCAATGGCAGAGGTGAATTACATGGGTGAAGCCTATGGAAATACCTATAATCCCTCATGGAGAAATCATCCAAATTTCTCATGGAAGGATCAACAAAAGCCTCAACAAGGCTTTAATAATGGTGGAACAAATAGGTTTAGCAATAGCAAGCCTTTTCCATCATCCTCTCAGCAATAGATAGAGAATTCTGAGCAGAGCCCCTTTAGCTTAGAAAACATAGTCTCTAATCTATCTAAGGCCACTCTATGTTTCATGAATGAAACACGGTCCTCCATTAGAAATTTGGAGGCATAAGTGGGCCAAATGAGTAAAAAAGTCACTGAAACTCCTCCTAGTACTCTCCCAAGCAATACAGAAGAGAATCCAAAAAGAGAGTGCAAGGCCATAACCTTACTTCGTGTGGCCAAACCTAGAGAGAAGGAGGAGGACGTGAATCCTAGTGAGGAAGAACTCATGGGACGTCCTCTGGACAAAAAAAAGTTCCCAATTGAGGAACCTAAGGAATCTGAGGCTCAACTAGAGACCATAGAGATTCCATTGAACCTACTTCTGCCATTCATAAGCTCTGATGAATATTCTTCCTCTGAGGAGGATGAGGATATTACTGAAGAACAAGTTGCTAAGTACCTTGGAGCTATCATGAAGCTGAATGCCAAGTTATTTGGTAATGAGACTTGGGTAGATGAACCCCCCTTGCTCACTAATGAACTGAATGACTTGGTTAGGCAGACATTACCTCAAAAGAAATAGGATCCTGGTAAATTCCTAATTCCTTGTACCATAGGAACCATGACCTTTGAGAAGGCTCTGTGTGACCTAGGGTCAGGCATAAACTTAATGCCACTCTCTGTAATGGAGAAACTAGGAATCTTTGATGTACAGGCTGCTAAATTCTCATTAGAGATGGCAGACAAATCCATGAAAAAGGCTTATGGACAGGTAGAGGATGTGCTAGTAAAGGTCAAAGGCCTTTACATCCCTGCTGATTTCATAGTCCTAGACACTGGGAAGGATGAGGATGAATCCATTATCCTTGGAAGACCCTTCCTAGCCACAGCAAAACCTGTGATTGATGTGGATAGAGGAGAGTTGATCCTTCAATTAAATGAGGACTACCTTGTATTTAAAACTCAAGGATCTCCCTCTGTAACCATGGAGAGGAAGCAAGAAAAGTTTCTCTCAGTGCAGAGTCAAACAAATCCCCCCACAGTCAAACTCTAAGTTTGGTGTTGGAAGGACACAACCAAACTCTATGTTTGGTGTTGAACCCCCACATTCAAACTCTAAGTTTGGTGTTGGGAGGCCCGAACAATGCTCTGAACATTTGTGAAGCTCCATAAGAGCTCACTATCAAGCTATTGACATTAAAGAAGAGTTTATTGGGAGGCAACCCAATTTTATTTATCTATGTTATATTCTTTTTTTTTAGGTTGATGATCATGTGGAGTCACAAAAATAACTACAAAAATTAAAGAAAAATAAAAAATAGCATTAAAAACAGCACACCCTAGAGGAGATACTTACTGGCGTTTAAACGCCAGTAAGGGTAGGAGAATCGGCATTTAACACCCAGTCTAGCACCATTTTGGGTGTTAAACGCCAGAAAGAAGCACCAGACTGGCGTTAAACGCCAGAAAAAAACAACAATCTGGCGTTAAACGCCAGAAACAGGTTGCAACTTAGCGTTTAACGCCAGGAAAGGAATAAAAGCTGGCATTTAACGCCAGAAACAAGCAGCAATCTGGCGTTAAACGCCAGGATTGCACTATAAGGGCGTCTACACGCCTAATAGGAGTAGGGATGATAAATCCTTGACCCCTCAGGATCTGTGGACCCCACAGGATCCCCACCTGACCTCCCACAACACTCTTCCCCAAATACCCCTCACCTATCAAATCCTATTCTCTTTACCAATCACCTTCACCCCTCTTCCCCCAAAACCCCACCTACCTCACCTTTCAAATTCAAAACATTTTTCCCTCCCAACCCAACCCTAATGACCGAAACCTAACCCTCCCCTCACCCCTATATAAACTCCCCACTACTCTTTCATATTCACACAACACAAATACCTCCCCCCTCTTGGCTGAACCACCTATAACCCTACATCTCCTCTATTTTCTTCTTCTTCCCCTTCTTTCTTTCTTTTTTTGCTCGAGGATGAGCAAAACTTTTAAGTTTGGTGTGGTAAAAGCATTGCTTTTTGTTTTTTCATAACCATTTATGGCACCTAAGGCCGGAGAAACCTCTAGAAAAAGGAAAGAGAAGGCAAAAGCTTCCACGTCCGAGTCTTGGGAGATGGAGAGATTCATCTCAAAGGTCCATCAAGACCACTTCTATGAAGTTGTGGCCAAGAAGAAGGTGATCCCTGAGGTCCCTTTCATGCTCAAGAAAAATGAGTATCCGGAGATCCGACATGAAATCGGAAGAAGAGGTTCAGAAGTTCTTACCAACCCCATTTAACAAGTCGGAATCTTAATGGTTCAAGAGTTCTATGTCAATGCATGGATCACTAGGAACCATGATCAAAGTATGAACCCAAATCCAAAGAATTGGCATACAATGGTTCGGGGGAAATACTTAGATTTCAGTCCAGAAAATGTAAGGTTGGCGTTCCACTTGCCAATGATGCAAGAAATTGCACGCCCCTACACTAGATGGGTCAACTTTGATCAAAGGTTGGACCAAGTCCTCATGGACATATGTGTGGAAGGAGCTCAATGGAAAAGAGACTCAAGAGGCAATCCGGTTCAATTGAAAAGACCAAACCTTAAGCCTGTGGCTAGAGGATGGTTGGAGTTCATCCAACGCTCCATCATTCCTACTAGAAACCGACCCAAAGTGACTGTGGATCGAGCTATCATGATCCATAGTATCATGATCGAGAAGGAAATGGAAGTTCATGATATCATTCCTCTAGAACTCTACAAGGTGGCTGACAAGTCCTCCACTTTGGCAAGGTTAGCCTTCCTTCATCTCATTTGTCACCTATGCAATTTGGCTGGGATTGACATAGAAGGAGACATCCTCATTGAAGAGGACAAACGCGTCACTAAAAAGAGGATGGAGCAAACAAGAGAGCCCATTCATGGACCTCAACAAGAACATGAGGAAGATCCTCATCAAGAAATCCCTGAGATGCCTCAAGGGATGGAATTTTCTCCATACAACTATTAGGAGCAACTCAACACCTCTTTGGAAGGCTTGAGTTACAACATGGACCAACTAAAGGTGGAGCACCAAGAGCACTCCATCATTCTCCATGATATTAGAGAATATCAAAGAGCTGTGAGGGAGGAGCAACAAAGGCAAGGAAGTGACATAGAGGAGCTCAAGAGAACCATTGGTTCTTCAAGAGGAGGACGCCACCCTCACTAAGGTGGACTCATTCCTTAATCTTCTTGTCTATGTATTTTTCTGTTTTCGGTTTTAAGCTTTATGTTTGGCTATGTTTTGTGTCTTTACTACATGATCATCAGTGTCTAATGTCTATGTCTTAAAGATATAAATAATTCCATGAATATTTCACCTCTCTTAAATGAAAAATGTGCTTAATTACAAAAGAACAAGAAGTACTTGGATTTCAAATTTTATCTTAAAATTAGTTTAATTATTTTGATGTGGTGGCAATACTTTTGGTTTTCTGAATGAATGCTTGAACAGTGCATAATTTTGATCTTGTTGTTTATGAATGTTAAAATTATTGGCTCTTGAAAGAATGATGAACAAAGAGAAATATTATTGATGATTTGAAAAATCATGAAATTGATTCTTGAAGCAAGAAAAAGCAATGAATAAGAAAGCTTGCGAAAAAAAGAAGTGGCAAAAATTAAAAGAAAAAGAAAGAAAAAGAAAAAGCAAGCAGTAAAAGCCAATAGAGAAAAAATCCAATAGCCCTTAAAACCAAAAGGCAAGGGTAAAAAGGATCCAAGGCTTTGAGCATTAATGGATATGAGGGCCCAAGGAAATAAAATCCAAGCCTAAGCGGCTAAATCAAGCTGTCCCTAACCATGTGCTTGTGGCATGAAGGTCCTAGTGAAAAGCTTGAGACTGAGTGGTTAAAGTCGTGATCCAAAGCAAAAAGAGTGTGCTTAAGAACTCTGGACACCTCTAACTGGGGACTTTAGCAAAGCTAAGTCACAATCTGAAAAGGTTTACCCTGTTATGTGTCTGTGGCATTTATGTATCCGGTGGTAATAATGGAAAACAAAGTGCTTAGGGCCACGACCAAGACTCATAAAGTAGCTGTGATCAAGATTCAACATACTGAACTAGGAGAATCAATAACACTATTTAAAATTCTGAGTTCCTATAGATGCCAATCATTCTGAATTTCAAAGGAAAAAGTGAGAAGCCAAAACTGTTCAAAAGCAAAAAGCTACAAGCCCCGCTAATCTAATTGGGACTAAGTTTCATTGATATTGTGAGATTCATTGTATATTCTCTTCTTTTTATCCTAATTTGTTTTCAGTTGCTTGGGGACAAGCAACAATTTAAGTTTGGTGTTGTGATGAGTGGATAATTTATACGCTTTTTGGCATTGTTTTTACATAGTTTTTAGATGATATAGTTACTTTTTAGTGTATTTTTATTAGTTTTTAAGAAAAATTCACATTTCTGGACTTTACTATGAGTTTGTGTGTTTATCTGTGATTTCAGGTATTTTCTGGCTGAAATTGAGGGACCTGAGCATAAATCTGATTCAGAGGCTGACAAAGGACTGCTGATGCTGATGGATTCTAACCTTCCTGCACTCGAAATGGAATTTTTGGAGCTACAAAAACCCAAATGGCGCGCTCTCAATTGCGTTGGAAAGTAGACATCCAGGGCTTTTCAGAAATATATAATAGTTCATACTTTGCCCGAGTTTAGACGACACAAACTGGCGTTTAACGCCAGCTTTCTACCCTATTCTGGCGTTAAACGCCAGAAACAAGTTGCAAGCTAGAGTCAAACGTGAGAAACAAGTTACAAACTGGCGTTTAACTCTAAGGAATATCTCTAAACGTGAAAGCGTCAATGCTCAGCCTAAGCACACACTAAGTGGGCCCGGAAGTGGATTTCTGCATCATTTACTTATTTCTGTAACCCTAGTAACTAGTTTAGTATAAATAGAACTTTTTACTATTGTATTAGGGATCTTTGGACGAGCTTTTGTAAATCTTTGATCATTGTTAGTCCTTAGACATTGGGGGCAGGCCTACCTTATTTTCACTTATATGCCTACCTTATTTTCACTTATGTATTTTCAACGGTGGAGTTTCTACACACCATAGATTAAGTTGTGGAGCTCTGCTATTCCTTGAGTATTAATGCAAAGTACTATTGTTCTTATATTCAATTCATGCTTATTCATACTGTAAGATATCCATTCCCACACAAGAACATGATGAATGTTATGATTATGTGACACTCATCACCATTCTCACTTATGAACGTGTGATTGACGACCACTTCCGTTCTATATGAAAACAAGCTTGAATGTATATCTCTTGGGTTTCTCATCAACGATTCACATCGACTCCCCTTTGACAATGGGGCATCTGAATCCGAGATCCGGAAAGTCTAAACCTTGTCTGTGGTATTCCGAGTAGGATCTGGGAAGGGATGACTGTGAAGAGCTTCAAACTCACGACTGTAGGGCGTGGTGATAGACGTAAAAGGATAGTAAATCCTATTCCTACACAATCGAGAACCAACAGCTGATTAGCCATACGATATCTGTGCATGGTATTTTTCATCCGAGACGAGAAATCTGATAGTTAATTAGCCGTACAGAAACCGTAGAGGACCATTTTCACTAAGAGGACGGGAAGTAGCAATTGACAACGGTGACACCCAACATATAGCTTGCCATGGAAAGGAGTATGAAGGATTGGATGAAGGCAATAGGAAAGCAGATATTCAGAAGGAACAATGCATCTCCATACGCTTATCTGAAATTCCCACCAATGAATTACATAAGTATATCTATCTTTATTTTATGTTTATTTATCTTTTTATTATCAAAACTCCATAACCATTTGAATCCGCCTGACTAAGATTTACAAGATGATCATAGCTTGCTTCAAGCTGACAATCTCCGTGGGATCGACCCTTACTCACGTAAGGTTTATTACTTGGACGACCCAGTGCACTTGCTGGTTAGTTGTGTGAAGTTGTAAAAAAGAGTTGAGATTATAATTATGCGTACCAAGTTGTTGGCGCCATTGAGATCACAATTTCGTGCACCAAAGATCAATGAAGAACACAAGAATATACTTTCAAAAAATGCAAGAAGAATAAAGACATGCAATTGACACCAAACTTAAAATTTGACTCTAGACTCAAACAAGAAACACAAAGTATTTTTGATTTTATGATTTTATAAATTTTTTTGTATTTTTCGAAAAATTTTTCAAAAAAGAAGATAAAGAAATTCAAAATTTTTAATACGAATTCCAGGAATCATGCAAAGTTAGTCTAAAGCTTCAGTCTAAAAAGATTAGATATGGCTAGCCAAGCTTTAGCAAAGAATTACATACAACAGCCAAATTGATGGGAATAAAAAAGGCTCCTGTGATGATAAAAGCATCATCTGAAACTCTAGAATTCTTTATTAAAAATTCTGGAAAAAAAATAAAAAAGAAAAATACCTAATCTAAGCAACAAGATGAACCGTCAGTTGGCCAAACTCGAACAGTCCCCAACAACGGCGCCAAAAACATGGTACATAAAATCGTGATTCACACTTTTCACAACTCCGCATAGCTGACCAGCAAGTACACTGGGTCATCCAAGTAATACCTTACGTGAGTAAGGGTCGATCCCATGAAGATTGTCGGCTTGAAGCAAGCTATGGTCATCTTGTAAACCTCAGTCAGGTGAATTCAAATGATTATGAGGTTTTGATAATTAAAAAAGAAATAAAACATAAAATAGGATAGAGATACTTATGCAATTCATTGGTGGGAATTTCAGATAAGTGTATGGAGATGCTTTGTTCCCTCTACGCCTCTGCTTTCCCATTGTCCTCATCCAATCATGCGTACTCCCTTCCATGGCAAGCTGTATGTTGGTGGATCACCATTGTCAATGGCTACCATCTATCCTCTCAGTGAAAACATGTTCGCTACGGTTTCCCGCATGGCTAATTAGCTGTCAGTTCTCGATCATGTCGGAATAAGATCCATTGATCCTTTTGCACACTGTCACTGTGCCCAACAATCACGAGTTTGAAGTGCGTCACAGTTATCCCATCCCAGATCCTACTTGGAATACCACATACAAGGTTTAGACTTTTCGGATCTAAAGAATGCTGCCAATTGATTCTAGCTTATACCAAGGAGACTCTGATCTCATGGAATGGAAGGCTCTGTTGTCAGGAAAGGCAACCATGCATCGTGAACCAGAAGGCCAAGAGATACACACTCAAGATCTTGCAGATAGAACGGAAGTGGTTGTCAGGCACGCGTTCATAAAGGAGGATGATGATGAATGTCACGGATCATCACATCCATCAGGTTGAAGTACGAGTGAATATCTTAGAACAAGAATAAGCGTAAATTGAATAGAAGAACAATAGTACTTTTCATTAATTCATGAGGAACAGTAAAGCTCCACACCTTAATCTATGAGGTGTAGAAACTCCACCGTTGAAAATACATAAGTGATGAAGGTCTAGGCATGGCCAAATGGCCAGCCCCCAAAACGTGATCAATAGATCAAAAGTGATACAGAGATAGTCTCAAAAATGATCTAAAGATATGAATACAATAGTAAAACATGCTATTTATACTAAACTAGTAAACTAGGTTTACAGAAAATGAGTAACTAAGTGTAGATAGTGCAGAAATCCACTTCTGGGGCCCACTTGGTGTGTGTTTGGGCTGAGCATTGAAGCTTTCACATGCATAGGCTCTTCTTGGAGTTTAAATGCCAGTTTTGGTTCCAATTTGGGCGTTTAACTCCAGCTTTGGTGCCATTATGGCGTTTTACGCTAGGAATGGGTCTCTGACCGGCATTTTGATGCCAATTTGGGCAATCAAATCTCGAGCAAAGTGTGGACTATTATACATTTCTGGAAAGCCCAAGATGTCTAGTTTCCAACGCAATTAAGATCGCGCCAATTGGGCTTCTGTAGCTCCAAAAAAGCCACTTCGAGTACAGGGAGGTCAGAATCCAACAGCATCTTCAGTCCTTTCTCAGCCTCTGAATCGGATTTTTGCTCAGGTCCCTCAATTTCAGCCGGAAAATACTTGAAATCACAGAAAAACATACAAACTCATAGTAAAGTCCAGAAATATGATTTTTGCATAAAAATTAATAAAAATATACAAAAAAGTAACTAAAACATATTAAAAACTATGTAAAAACAATGCCAAAAAGCGTATAAATTATCCACTCATCAGGGATGGAGAAACAAAAAAGTTCCTACAGAAGGTTTCTCACCTGGAGACAAGGTGATATCAATCTACCATCCATCAATCCCACCCTATATTCCCACCATTCCATCTCAGTTACCTCAAGTGTTCACCATCAGAAAGGTCTTTTCCTTGGAACATTTAGAAATCATCAAGGACTCAAGTGGAGAGAGCCTCACTGTAAGGGGAAAAGATTTGAGGCATTACAATCCACCGTAGCAGTAAACCAACCGTCAAGCTAATGACGCTAAAGAAGCGCTCCATGGGAGGCAGCCCATGATTTAATTTCCTCATTTTTAATATTTCAGTATGAATAATAATTGTTGCTCTAACATGAATTCAAGTTCGCTTAGACAATTTTGACAACTATTCATGACATTGAAGAGTATATGATCCGATTCTAAGTTTGGTGTGTCTGTACAAAGTTCAAAAAAATGATGATCTTATTGCTATTTTGACAGGTGTTTCTTGGAATAGATAGCCAAACATTAAGTTTGGTGTTTTATATATTGCAAGAACAAGTCATGAGAGTCAAAGTTTTCTTAAATTTTGAAAGTCATGAGACTGCAACCATGGTTATAATTTCTAGTTCATAACAAAAAAAGGTTTTTCTCATGATGGTTTAACCAAAAAGTGATAATAATTTAGTTGAGATTTCAATAACAACACTTGGAGGTAATGACACTTTGAACCATATAACCAAACACTAAGTTTGGTGTCCTTAAAAACTATATATATGGTTGCACCAAAAAGAGTCACGGTAGGTTAAACAAGAATGAGGAATGATAGTCAAAGTTTGAGTTTTAAATATTAACTATTCTTTTGCTACCACCCATTAGTACTTACTCTTTTGTCTTGTTATGATGGTTAGGTGAGCAGAGAACTATTTAATGAAAGGGACAAGACAAGGAAGGATAAGACTAGCATGAAGACAAAAGTGGATCACATGGCTTGAAGGGTGAATCTGCACATCCTTGGAAGAAACACTTTGAAGACCGAAGAGATATGGTTCATGAAGAGGCAACTTTTGTCTTTATTCAACCTTGCATGCACAACCTTCATTTACCACTTGTCCCAATGAATCATAACCATCCATTCTTCATTAAAGCGTACTATAAATAACCTCACTTGAACTGTGCATATGAACTAAAATTTCACACATCTTGTACTCCAGATATTCAAATCTTGTGTTCTCTAAACCCAAATCCTAGAAACCGTGTTCCTTGGGAAACAAAGCACCCTTGTTCACTTGCATCCATAACACTACCTTAATTTCAAACACTTTTCCTCCGAGAGTACATCACCTTAACCAATCTTATTCATAAACCTTTAACCTTAACTCAGCCAACCAATCAAGGGAAGCATGGCTTCTTCTTCGAGTTCCAAAAGAAGAAGGGGAAAGGAACCCATGGTTGAAGAAGGTGAAAACAAATATGATAAATGGAAGTTCAGATCATGGTACCATCAAATGCAACCTGGGTGGATGAATGACAAAAAGATATATCCAAAAAGTCCCGCTTCAGCTGCTTGATGAAGGGTGCCTAGAAATTAAAGCCAAGATCAAAAGTGGACTTAATATTCAAGTTTTATGCTAACACCCCAGGGCTTAATATGAATGAAGCCCCAACATACAAGAGCTATGTACGGGGAGTAGAAGTGGACTTTAGTTCGAAGACTATCATGAAGGTCTTAGGACTTAGGCCAGCACGATTTGATGAGCCAGGGTACCACGAAAGAGTAAATGGAAACCCTGATTATGATGAAATCTCTAGTGATATCTGTGTGGTGAATACTGATTGGGAGAGAGATGATCACGGAAGGCACGAGTTCTTGAAAAGGGGAGATCTCACCCCTGAAGCAAAAGGGTGGTATGAGCTTATAAAGAGATCAATTCTGGGCACAGTGAACACCTCCGAAGTTAACAAGCAAAGGGATTTCATGCTACACTATATAATGGTGTGAGGAGAGGTAAGGGTTCAGAAGATCATTGCAAGTGATATTCAAAAGATTACAGAGAAGAATTCTGCTGAAGCTTGGCTCTATTACCCAAGTACCATTATGCGGTTGTGTATGAATGCCAGAGTGCCACTGGAAGATGCAAACCCAACATGGTTGTACCCAGGCATGCTTATGACCCTCGAAAGGATGATGAATGTCACAGAGGCACAACAAAGTCAAAAGCCACAAAGAAGGAGAAAGAGACAAGAACCAAGGGAAGAAGAAGAACAACAACAAGAACCATAAGAAGAACCACAAGAAGAACAAGAAGAATAGCAACAATTCCAACCACAAAACAACATGGACATGGTTCAGATGCAAGAAGCAATTGAAAGGTTATCAGAACAGTACATGGGGATACAAGAGAAGCAGGGGGAATTCCATTCACAGTACATGAGAGCTCAACAAAGATAAGAGGAGCTTTAGTTGAGAATGATGAGTCAACAGAGAGACTATGAGTCAAGATCCTTAGTTATGCAAAAGGAACAAGCTTCACAATTTCAAGAATCATTCAACCAGCTGGCCCAACTGCAAGTTGAGAACATGAGAGCATTCAAGGAATTCACGATCCTTCCGAATGCAAGATAAATGGCCAAATCAAGCTCAACTACATTGGAGAACATCTGCATAGCATGGACCCAGCATTTCCAATTCACGATGAATACTTCAAGGAAAGGAACGACAAAGAAATAGACAAAGCAATACGCCTTGAAAACATAATAGAAGAGACAATGAAAAAAGTTGGATTCTGGCAAAAGCTAAAGGGCAAGGGCAAGGGAGAAACTAGTAAGCAAGCAAGCGAGAAGAAAAAGAAAGAACATGTTTCATTTTAAAAGGTGGACCTGCTCCTTGCTTATCACATTCAATAAAGAAAGAACATGTTTAATTTTGCAATAAGTATGCTAGCCTAAGTGTGTGTGCTTTCAATTTCAATTGCTTGAATGCTTGTCTTGTCCCCTAAGTCCTTTCAATTTGAATAAAAGAAATGTTTGAACAGAAGTGGAATAGTTTCTTGTTAGCATGAAGTGAAATAACAGTAAGTGGTGGTATATATGTTTGATTGTGTGGTAGTTCACTTATATTGAATAAAAATATAGATTGTTCCCCTTTTAGGTGTAAACTAGCATGCTGTCTATGAATCTTAGTAAAGAAAAGTCCTTGGATGAAACAGAAACAAACCAAAAAGAAGGGAAAAGAAAAGCCAAAAGTGGCAGCAAAAACAAAAGAAAGAAAAGAATAAGACTAGACACCAATAGCTTAGACCTTAGGACATATACCTGTGGTGTCTTTGTACTAGGATCTGCTTGGATGATTAGGTTCTATAGAGTGCTTTAACACTTGGTAACTTGGGTTAACTAACCTGAGATTATCAACCAAAAGTCCACTATCAAGAGCAACCTAGTTACAAGACATTTAGTAACCCAAAGAGGTGTTAGGCATCAATGTTCTAAGAAGAATTGTGAGCCAAGTGTCTGTAGTGAATAATGAGTTAAGTACAAATGAGCTAAGAATCTGCTATAACACATGACACTGAGCTAAAGTTTACAGGAAAAGAAAATGAAGAAAACCAACTACCAAGGATAAGTAAATAATAAGAGATCATAGCAGTATGTTAATTGATGCTTGAAGGAGACATTCTATGCTTAAAGATCAATAAGAAGCTAGCTACTGTATTGTCTGCATAAAACCCATGAGCTACTAATAATGCTTTGCTGATATGAACATCCCCTTTCTGTTTCATCCTTTCTTCTTAATAACTCAGTACTTGCTTAGGGACAAGCAAGATTTAAGTTCGGTGTTGTGATGTTAGGGCATCTTAGGCTAGTTTCACTAGCCTTTTTCTTTGTTTTTAATAGGTTTTATGCACTTTCTTGAGTTATAAGTAAAACATTTGGGTAGAAATTCATGCATACCTAGATTCATCCAATTATGATTAATTTAATGCAATTTCATGAGAAGTATGCTATAACTACCTGTGTGCTAAGAGTGATTAGAATCCTCATAACTTTAGCAAGGCTTTAATGCATGTATAGGTTGATGATAGGTGAAAGAAAGCATGGAGGAAGGTTGAAGAATGAGCATGTAAAGATGGAGAAGAAGCAACGTTGGTGGCCTAGTTGGACCACCAACGTTGACTCAAACGTTCGAAGAGAAACAAAGCACTTCTCTGTAATTACTACTGATGCTCACGTTTGATGTAGCATTGGACATCCAACGTTACCCCCAACGTGGTGACGAAAAAATTGAATTCTGGAGCTAAGTGAATTTTGAATGACGCGTACGCGTATATGACGCGTATGCGTGAAAAAGCAAAATTTGATATCCGTGCGCAAGCTTGCATCACGCACACGTGTGGAATGGCAAAAATGACCATCCACGCGTTTGCGTGGATCACGCGTACGCGTCAAAATCAAACATTGGAGGTCCAACGTTACCTCAAATGCTAGCCTCCAATGTTCGCGATGCTCAGCCCAAAATTCAGATTTGAAAATTTTGAATCGACGCGTACGCGTCAGTGACGCATACACGTGGATGAAAAAAATACCAATGCACGCGCAAGCGTGGGGTATGAGTATGCATGAAATTGCCAATGTTGGAGGGAACGTTGGGGGTCAAACGCTGAAGCCAACGTCCCCTACTTTGTTTTAAAACTGCAAAATGAAGATCTTGCATCCACGCACATGCATGAAGTACATGTACGCGTGGATGAGCATTTTTGACCCTTTGGCGTGAAAGCGCAAGGTACACGTACGCGTGAGTTAGCTGACGTTGGCCCTCAACGTTGAATCAAATGCCAATGACAGCAAGCTTTATGGTTTTCTGGTTTTGTTCTACATGGCGTTTGAGTCAACGTTGGTCCTCAAACGTTGACTCAAACGTGAAGCATCAGGATTCAAATTTTACACAGATCTCTTCTCAACACCAAGTGCAATCAATTAGAGCCATTTTCAACCCAATTTCATCAATGCCAAAAGCCCAATTCAAAGCTTGAAGATCAATAGAAGAGAGTGTATAAATAGCTTAGAATTTAAGTTAGAAGGGGCCTTTCATCAATCTTCTTCTTTCTTTTCTCTTGATTTTGCTAGAAAGCTTTCGTTCTTCATTCGATTGGATAGTTATCTTGAGAAAGAAACTATTCATAATTGGATCTCCTCAGAACCTTGGAAGAGGAATGAAGAGATCATGCTAGAAATACTTTCTCACATTGGATTAGATTGGGGTTTGCATGGATATAGTGACATGTAATCCTACCAACACTTTGATCTATGAATTTGTGTGGTATAATCAGTGACCAAACATCATCTCTTCCCATGAGCACTTAAATCAAGGAATTGGGAAATTTTTCATGCTCAGAGAGATTGGTGAGCCAAGGAATTGGGATCCAATCACTTAAGATTGCCAAGGATATCAATGAATGCGTTGATTGTGGAAGAGATTAAAATGAATTTGATCCGGAGAATTATACATCTCCTAAACCCAATGATTCCCCCATTCTAATCTTACCCATTCTGTTTACTTTTTGTTCTTTAATTTCATGCTAATTCCCCATTCCCATTTAATTTCTTGCAATTTAAGCTTCTGCACTTTAATTACCTGTAATTTAATTTTCTGCTTCTTTAATTACTTGCAATTTAAGTTTCCCACCAATTTTGCTTTCTGCAATCTCAAACCAAATCTGATTTCACTTAACTAGAACAATTCACCAATTATAGTTGATCGATCTACCAATCCCTGTGGGATTCGACCTCATTCTATTGTGAGTTTTTACTTGACGAGGATCCGGTGCACTTGCAAGTAAGAAAATTGTTGAGAGGCAGTTTTCGGGTGAATCACCTTTCTTTTCCTACTTCTTTTCCCTTTCTTAATTGGGACAATCAAGTTTTAAATTTGGTGTTGGAGAAAAACCTTGTTTTGCTTGCATTTCCTTGTAACATCCCTCAAAATTTTTCAAAACCTTCAAACACCTCTCTCAGCCCAATGGCACCACCAAAATAATCAGCATCAAAGAAAAGAAAAACCAAGGAACCAACTTCAGGGTCCTCAAGCTCAACCTTCAATGAGAACAAGTTCCTCTCCTTATTCAACCAAAACCAATTCTATGGTTGGGTGAGTGAGAGGGGAATCATCCCAGAGGTTGGGTTCCAACTAGGAAAAAATGAGCACATTGAGATCAACAGGGAGATAAACAGTAGGGGCTGGGTACTCTTATGCAACCCACCAAGAAAGGTGGTGGAAGACTTTGTGAGGGAGTTCTATGCCAATGCCGTTCCTCAGTCGGGATAACCCTTTGGTTATCTCAGCTACGTGAGGAGGAAATCCATCGATTATAGCCCCTCCAGCATAGAGAGGATGCTAATGTTGAAGCAGACAACCTCCAACCGGAGCTATCAGGAAAGAATGAAGCAACAAGACCCAGGATTTAATGAAATCCTCAATGAGGTCTGTGTGTTGAATGTGCAATGGATAAACAACAATGATGGGAGGCCCAACCAGCTGAGAAGAAGGGATTTGAGCCCCCAAGCTAGAGGGTGGCTAGAATTTGTGAGAAGATCCCTAATCCCCATATCCAACACTTCGGAGGTGACCAAAGAGAGAGTTGTGCTCATCTACAACATCATGAAAGGTGAGAATGTCAATATTGGGGAGCTGATTGCCAGCAACATCAATAAGGTGCTAAAAAGCACTGGCGATAACACGAAGTTGGCATTCCCCAGCATCATACAAAGGTTGTGTGATGAAGCCGGGGTTGAGAAGATCATTGATGAAGTGCTAGTAAAGCAAGACAAATTCATAACTACCAAAAAGATTGCCAAAGTGGTGGCTGTCAACCCACATCATAAGGTCAGGGAGCATAGAGCTCATGCTCATATGCCACAAGAAGAAGAAGAAGAAGAAGAAGAAGAGGCAGAGGAGCAACCACAATTTCTAGAACTCCAACCACGACCACCATATCAACAATACCAATAATTTCCTGAAGGATTCAACTAGGAGCAACTACAAGGAGATGTACACCAAATGACAGGAGACCTACACCATCTGAGAGAAGATGTCAATTAATTCAAGGACAATTAACAACAATAATGGAACCAAGTGAATGAGAACATTCAACAACTCCAAGGAAGTATGGAGGAGCTGAAGGAGCAACAAGGACAGTTTGACTGGGGAGAAATGCAAGGTGCACTCAACAAAATAGTAGAGCAAAACAAATGGCAGTAGAGGAATTTGGCCAAGTTCAAGAACCTCTATGACGCTAGGACTATCTCAAGGAGGCAATATGATATCAACACACAAGCGAAACTGAATCACTTGTGCAATGTTGTGGCCGCTATTAACCTTGGATACCCAATATTCATGCAAGGAATGGAGGAGTTGAGTGCTAGACAGGAGGAGATCCTAGCTAAACACAAACAGGACAAAAGAAACTATATGAGAAGGCTAGGATTTTGGAAGCCCAATGACCCGCCAAAGCACAAGAGGGATCCTCCAAAAAGGATGAAGATGACTCCTCTCCTTCCAAGAAGAAAGACAAAGGAAAGGGGCCAATGAATTGAAGCTGCTAAAGGTTGTTAAGTCCCATGATTGACACTCTCTAATTTCTGAATCATGTTTAAGTTTTATCTCTATGTTTTACTTTCTGTTGAGAATAAATAGTACTACTAGGATAGTTTATGTTTCATGCTTAGTTTTTTTTTAATGACTGAAGCCTTTTGTGAGTCCTTTGAATTACAAGAAAGAAAATGCAATGTTAATTTCAAGTCTTTTTCATCATCAATAAAGAATAGTTTGTCTCCATAAGAGTTGTTGTGAGTTATGCAAGAACAATAATAAAAGAGACTAAGACCAAGAGAGATCATTCAAAAACTAAAGGACAAGGAACTAAGTGTAAAACCTTGAATGAAATAAAAAGAAAATGAGTCATGAAAGGCAACTAGTCTTAGAAAGTATGACAAATAGAGGGTAAGGGGTGTTCCTTAAATATCTATAGTACCGAGAATAAGTAAGCAATACAGACCCAAGGCTCTGAACATCAACTACTAGGACGAAGAGAAACATTAAAAAGCTTAAAATAGTTGAAAATCCTAGTAGATGCTTGTGGTGAAGATGTGTCAAGAAGAGGCCTGGGCAAGTAAACGCTTAGGTGTGTTTCAATACCTAGTACCGTAAAACTAACTGGTTTGGGAGTGCTAATTGAAAGCCTAACTAAAGGGTTGTCTTGAGACAAAACACTTAGAGTCATGGTCAATAAATAGAAGAAAAAGAACAACCAAAGAAGAAAATGAAGTGACTCTTACTACCTCAAGGTGACAATCAATAAAAAGGACCCCTAAAACCTATATTTGAAAGAACTCTTAAGGATTTAGAAGCTTTTTACGGCATTTAAACCAAAATATGCATGCATGTGTTAAACACTTAGCCTTATCCTTAGTTGTGTTTATATCCACTCTAGGTTATGTCTCAATTCTTATAGAAACTGATCACACTGATTTGCTTGGGACAAGCAAAACTTAAGTTTGGTGTTGTGATGAATAAAAGAGCATAATCTCATTTGATCATTGCAATTCATGCAATATTTGATGAATAGTGTAGTACATTGCTTTGAAATGACGTTGTGCTGAATTTCAGGTGAAAAAGACATCAAAAATGGGGAGGAAACAACAAAACAAGCTGGGCGTGCGAAACGGGCGCGCCACTTGGAGCAAATGCCACAAAAGTGCACTGGCGTGGAACGCCAGAAGCTGGGCGTGCCACGCCAGTTCTGAAGTCCAGAAGGGGGTTCTCAAGCAATTACATGAGCGTGTCACGCCAGAAGCTGGGTGTGGCACGCCAATACATTTTTCCAGAGGGCAACAATGAAGGCCATTAAAGGGGCGTGGCACGCCAGGTTGGGCATGGCACGCCTAGCTCATCACTCACTATGTGCGTGCCACTTAGTGTCGAAGGCGTGGCATGACAGCTTAAAAAGTCACTTGGGCACTAGTACAAGATTCTAGAGTGGAAGTTGAAGGTTATAAAAGGCCTAGGCGTGCCACTTGAGATCGAAGCGTGGCATGCCAAGCTCTCACCCTCACTTGGGCGTGCCACTTGAGCATCTAGGCGTGGCACGCCAATGTACAAGACAACCAAAGCAAGGGCTGGGCGTGCCACTTGGTATCGAAGGCATGGCACGCCATCTCAAAAGTCTCACTATGGCGTGCCACTTGTATGCTGGGCATGGCACGCCAGCTAATGGAAGCAAGGCAAAATGAAGGGCGTGGCACGCCAGCCTCTGGGCGTGGCATGCTGGTTATATTTTCCAGAAATGAAGTTAGGAGTCCAACCATAAGGGTGTGCCACTTGGTATCGAAGGCGTGGCACACTAGCATCCATCCTCCACCCAAGCGTGCCACTTGAGTCTCAGGCGTGGCACGCCATCATCACCAATTAACCAAGAAAAGGGTTGGGCGTTCCACTTGAATGTTGGGCGTGGCACGCCAGTGAAGGAGTCAAGCACACAGCAAGGGCGTGGCACGCCAGACCCTGGGTGTGCCACGCTAGTTCAATTTTCCAGAAGCAAGAGGAAGAGAGAGAAGACCTAGGCATGCCACTTGGTATCGAAGGTGTGGCACGCCAAGCTACATGGGTGATTAAAAAGCCCTGGGCATGCCACTTGGGCTCGAAGGCGTGGCACGCCAGGGAGGCTAATGAAGGAGGGCGTGCCACTTGACGAGTTGGGTGTGGCACGCCAAGCCAGAATCAGAAAAAGGTGTGGCACGGCACTGAAGCGCTAGCCACACGCCAGCTAGAAGATCACGTTTATTGAGTTCTTTTGCCACTAAATTGTAATTTTTCTTTTCACTTTTTGTATTTCTTTTATTTCTAGAACAAGGAGTAGTATAAATAACCCCAAGAAGTACTGAGAAAAAGATGAAGTAGTTAGAAGAGCTTTTAGTTTTTACTTTTCACTCCATCTTGAGTACTTTTCTCTAAGCTATGAATGGCTAAAATCCTTCTCATTGAGAGAGGAAGCTCTGTTGTACTTGATGGATCAATGATTGTGAATTTGTTCTCCTCTTCATATTCTCTTTCATTTGCTAGAAGGAATTTCGTTTTTCATGCTTAGTGTTCAATCATCTTAGAAAAGAGGTTGAATGTAAAATGGGTTTACGGGAACCTTGGAAAAGGAAACATGAAACCATGCTAGAAATCCCTTCTCACACTTGAGTAGAATCTGGGTTTTTGTGTTTGGATATGGTGACATATAATCTTCCCTCTACCTGGACCTATGATGATGTGTGGTATAATCAGGGACCAAGCATATATTTCTTCATGAGCAATGAGACCAAGGAATTGGCTATTGATCAAGATCTGAGAGATTGAGTTACCAAGGGATTGGGACTATTCCGAGGGTTACCTGAAATTGTAGGTCGATTTCGGACGAGATCTTCTGTGCTGGTCGGAACTGATGTGTCCGGCTGGTGAATAGCGGCCGGAGCTGGTGCGTCCGACTTGTTGGACTGAATGTGCTGCTGATCCTTTGTCACCGAAGGGTGGGGGGTACCTGCAAGGGACTCCGATGCTTAAGTTAACAAGGGGATTAAGCAGGTATTAAGTAGAATCAGAGTATGAGTTATACTGGGTGCTCCAGTGTATTTATAATGGTGAGATGTGGCCTTCTGTGGATAAGATAAGTTAGTTATCTTATCTTTTATCTTTAAGTGAGGTCATCTTATCTTTAAGGGAACCACCCTTCTCGCTGTAGGCTTGGGCCGCTTTAGGATTTGGGACGTGTTCCTCTATTTGGGCCCTTCCTTGGGCTTTCGTAGGGACTTGACCGAGATCTTTGGGAAGAGGTCGGGTTGTCCTGACCTGAAGAGGTCGGTCGCTTTGTCTATCGAACATCCTGGGTCGGTCATCTTGACCCAGGGTATGAACAGTGCCCCTGCTTGAGCTCGGTCTTCTTTTTTGAGGTCGAGTCTTTGACTTCGGTCCTTCTTTGGTGAAGCCGAACTCAAGCATTTTGTGGATTCCTTTGTAGTTGCTTTTGAATGTAGAACGTTTCCTCTAAAAGACGCGCGCTTTTATATCGGCGCTTTTTTGGGAACGTGCGAGGGTTTAATGCTTTCTTTAATTTTGAGCATTAATTGCCCCGTTTTCCCTGGGCTCTTTACTTTGATTTTGAAAAACCCAGAAAACTGTTTCTCTCCTTTTATTTTCTTTGTAACCTCTTTGTAACTTTTTCCGCTTCTCTCTTCACTCTCCATCTTTTGCTTGCGTTTCTGCTTTCTGGCGTTAGTGGCGTCGCTCGGCGGTTTCCTAGGCAACTTTCGTTTCTGCCCCTTTTTTCGAAGTTTCTTCCGTCTCCAGGTTAGTCCCTTTTCATGCTTTCTCTTTGATTGTGGTTTTGTGAAGAGGTTTCGGTTTTGATCCTCTCTTTTTGGCAAAGTTTGGATCTTTTTGTTTTCTTTGAGCCCTAGATTTGTTGAAGTGTGCTTTCTGAGAGTTTCTCTATTTTCTGCATGATCCTTTTCGCCTTTGTTGGGTGCCTCTAGGGCTTTGCATGTTTTTGTTGTTTCTGTTCTTGGTACTACTTGTCCGTGTCTGTTCCTCGTTTATTTGAAGGTTGCTTTTGTCTGCTCTTTAATAAGGTTGGGTCTTTTAATGGTCTTTGCTTGGCGTGCTTTTTGCTGAAAAGTGTTGCTGTTTTGGATTATTTTTTGAGAAATGCTGGGATATTGACTTCACACTATTTTTCTGGGAACCTTGCCTTGTTACTGCCTCCAAAGGATGCGTCAGGACTTTGGTTTGAGTCTTGGGGTTTTCCTTTTCTTGCTTTTCATTGCCTGAGAAGTATTTAACCGAGTTGTTTTCTCCTTTGTCCGAGATGTTTGTAGTAACCTCATTTTCTTTTCTTACTTGTAGGACTAGTTGGCCTCATGTCTTCTCACAATAATATTGTAGAGATGTCGTCCAGAGTTCCCGAGGGGATGTCCGATTGGTTGGACTCCCTTGTTTTGTTGTGTGTTTCTGTTGTGGATGCTGAGTTTTGCATAGAACTGAGGAAGCGCCATAGGATTTGTGGTAACAATGCCCATGAGGAGGATTACGAGCTTGTTTCCCCTGATTCTGACGAGAGAGTTTGCTTTCCGACTTCTATTGAGGGAGAGCGTCCCTTCTTTTATGCTTACGAATACTTTTTTAGTCAGTTGAACGTTTCTTTTCCTTTTACTGCTTTTGAAACCGACCTGTTGTGGTCGTGTAACATTGCTCCATCCCAGCTTCACCCGAATTCTTGGGGTTTTATTAAAATTTTCCAACTTCTCTGTCATGAACTAGATATAACACCTTCCCAGACTCTTTTTCTTTACTTGTTTGTTTCCGCCAAGCCTGGCGGTTCTTCAAAAAAGAAATCTTCTTGGGTTTCTTTCCGGTCCGCCCAGGGCCATAAAGTGTTTGTGATGTATGATGAGTCCTTTAAGGACTTCAAGAACAACTTCTTTAAAGTTCAAGCTGTTGAGGGGGCCCGCCCCTTTTTTCTTGATGAAAATGACGAGCCTGCTTTTCCTCTAGAGTGGCAAAAGAATGTAAGAGTGCCACGTTACACATGGGAAATGCTTAGTGAGGTTGAGCGGGCCTTTGTAGTTGTTCTTGAAGATTTGTGGGGAAACCCTCCCCATCTGGACACGAAGAGATTTTTGAGTGATCCATCTTTGGTTCGGGCTTTGGGTACTGTCTGCTTTATTTTTATACTTGCTTCCGAGCTTTTTCTTCTCCTATGTTGTAACTTGTCTTTTGTGGTTGATTTTGTGTTTTTCAGAGATGTCGAAGAATAATGATTCTATGAAGGCCTTCAAGAAGGCGAAGAAGGCGACTGTTGCTTTAAACATTTGGACCAAGGCGGCCGGAGAGGGATCTTCCCAGGTTCCAGTTAAACCTCCTGTACCTAGTTCTCCCGGGATGAGGAAAGCAATTCCTATTCGTCGGGTTCGTCTGGTCGATCCTCCACAATCTTCTGCTGCAGCTCCTGGTGCCCCTCCTAATAAGAAGCAAAAAACATCCGAGCCCTTTAACCTGGATGCCCTAGATTTTGATGCTATCGAGTTTGTTAACCAGCAAATTGCCCCCTATGGTGGGCTTTCCATGGACGACGTTTCTCTTCTTCAGCATCTGGATGTTATCACAAAAAGTAGTGTGAAGATGGCGCATATGGGTGCGGCTATATTCCGAACAGTTCAGGGGATTCCGATTCATGCCACAAAATCCTTCATGGAAGAGGCCAAGTCGGAATTTGATCGAATCAAGGGTCTGAAGGAGGAGTTGGAGATGAAGTTGGCGAAAGTGGAGAAGGAGTTGGAGGGTGAGAAGGCCAGTTCTATTGCCTTGGCTGCATCTTTAAAGCTGGCCGAGGACATGGCATTGAAACATAAGGATAGCTATGTCTCGGCTTATAGGAAATTGATGCATCTTCGGGAGGATTTGGAAACCGCTCGGGTTAATTATGGTGGGCTTCAGGGTCACCTTGTAGGTAGCGTAACTGCAGCCTCCGAGAACCTGATGGAGCAGTTCCGAGTTGTTGCTCCTGATGCCGACTTGACTCTCATCAGCCTGGACAATGTCGTGAGGGATGGTAAGATTGTCCCTGATGACCAAGATGATGATGAGACTGATCCTCCCCCAGTGCCTTCTCTTAAGGTGTCGACATCCTCTGTTCCTCCCGTTACATCTGATCCGGATTGCCAGATTCTGAACCGGGATGATAGAACCATAGATGCTGTGCCCCTTCAGACTCGTCCTCCTTCTCCTTGTCCTGACGCTGCCAAGAAGGCTCCTGATGTTTGCTGATCTCTTTCTGGATGTGTTGTTAGCCCGGCTTGTGGGCTTTTTAAAACTTTTTAATTGCTGACATTTCCTAGTTCCTTGTTTAGCAACTTTTTATTTTGAAAAACAAAAGGTAGCTTGCTATCCCTTCAAGGTAGGTTTTGGTGGCCTTCCGAGGCCTTATAACTTTTGTGGAGTAATAGAGTTAGTTTTTTTTTTTGACTTGGCATCTTTTCAGTTTTCTACTGATGTTTGAAATCTTGTATCTCGACCTCCTCGGATTGCTTTGTTTTATTGTTTGTAGCTTGGATCCTTTGAGGTTGTGACTTATGAGTCCAACTTGTTTTTTTGGTGGATCTTTTGCGCTGGTCCCCCTTTAAGTTATTTCTGTAATCCTCTTTCTTGGACCTTTGTCAGGTCTCTTTCGGGGATTACTTTTATAACTTATTTGTAGGAGATCGATTTCGTTAGGTCGATCTCTTTCTAGGTTATTTCTGTAATCCTCTTTTTTGGACCTTTGTCAGGTCTCTTTCAGGGATTACTTTGATAACTTTTTAGTGGTACTTGAATAACTTTTTGTTTTGGACTGACTTTGTTATGTCAAGCCCTTCTAAGTTAAAGTAATCCTCTTTAATAGGGTTGGCCAGACCTCTTTCCAGGGTTTACTTATAACTTGGGTTGACTTGGTCCGACTTGTGAGCGTCGGCCAGCCTTTAGGTTATTATTTTAGCTATCCGTAAGACCTCATCAGGTTCTTTTTTGGATTGCTTTCGATAATTTCTTAAATTATTCTGTGTTCACCTTTGCCGATTTGTAGAAAGTGGTTGGCATCTTTAGATCGTCCTTTGTGTGAATCGCGTTTTCACCTTTATCGGACGATTTATCTTTATCGTGGTCGTGCACTGAAATTGTTTTTCACTTTCTGCCGACCTGTCGCTTTATAACTGGACGGTGAATACTTCAGATTAATGCGTCTTGGATTCTTTGTAGAATATCTAAATAAACTTTATTCAAAGAAAAAATGCAAATATATATATATATGTGGGAATTTTCTTATCCCTTTAAGTCGGGCATGACCTGGATCTCAACATGGTGCCTTATTAAAAAACCTTTTCAGGAAAAAGAGCACATCCACTAATGAGATCCGTTGTCTTTTCTAGCTATAGTACCTTCTTAGGTTGCAGGCGTGCCATGATATGGGAAGCTCTCGTCCCTCGAGTTCGGACAGTCGGTAGTAGCCCTTCCCAAGCACTTCTATGACTCGGTAGAGTCCCTTCCAGTTTGCTGCCAGCTTTCCTTCTCCGGGCCGAGTTGTTCCAATGTCGTTTCGAATTAAAATGAGATCGTTCTTAGCGAAACTTCTTGGCACTACCCTTTGATTATACCTGGAAGCCATTCGATGTTTTAGAGCTTCTTCTCTAATCCGAGCTCTTTCCTGGATTTCAGGTAGTAGGTCGAGTTCTTCCCTCTAAAGTTGGAAGTTTGCTCCCTCATTATAATGGACTACTCTATGCGATCCTTCTTCAATTTCTACTATAATCATTGCCTCCATTCTATATGCTAATCGGAAAGGGGATTCCTTTGTGGTGGAATGTGGCGTCGTTTGATATGCCCATAGAACCTGTGGAAGCTCCTCTGCCCAGGCTCCCTTTGCATCTTGCAGTCTTCATTTTAACCCTGCCAATATGACTTTGTTGGCAGCTTCGGCCTGTCCATTGGCTTGTGGATGTTCGACAGAGGTGTACTGGTGCTTTATATTCAAGTCGGCTACTAATTTTCTGAAGCCTGCGTCTGCGAATTGGGTGCCATTGTCTGTGGTTATAGAATATAGAACCCCAAACCTTGTGACAATGTTTCTATATAAGAATTTCCGGCTTCTCTGAGCGGTGGCGTTGGCTAGGGGCTCTGCCTCGATCCACTTTGTAAAGTAATCTACCCCTACTATGAGGAATTTAACTTGTCCTGGTCCCTGTGCGAGGGGGCCGAGAAGATCGAGTCCCCATTTTGCAAACAGCCTAAGCGAGGTCACGCTAATGAGCTCTTCTGGCGGGGCGATGTGAAAGTTGGCATGTTTCTGACATGGTGGACATGTCTTTACAAATTCTGTAGCTTCTTTCTGTAGAGTTGGCCAATAAAATCCCGCCCGGAGTACTTTTTTAGCGAGAGCTCGTGCTCCGAGATGATTGCCACAAATACCGCCGTATATTTCTTCTAGCACTTCCCTTGTGTTGGAGGTCGGCACGCATTTTAGTAAAGGTGTTGAGATTCCTCTTTTGTACAGGATGTTGTTTATGATGGTGTAGTATTGTGCCTCCCTTTTTAACATCTTTGCCTCCTTTTCTTCTGTGGGGAGTGTTCCTGTTTTGAGGTAGTTGATTATGGGGGTCATCCATCCTTGCTCCTGATTTGTTATAGTCAGGACTTTTTCTTCTTCCGAGATTGACGGGTTTTGTAACATTTCCTGGATGAGGCTCCTATTGTTGCCCCCTGGTTTGGTGCTGGCTAGTTTTGAGAGTGCATCAGCTCGGGCGTTTTGTTCGCGGGCTGTGTGGCAGATTTTATACTCCCTGATTTGTCCGAGCTGTTCCTTAGTTTTATCCAAATATTTTTTCATGGTGGGATCTTTGGCTTGGTAGCTCCCTGTTATTTGTGATGTGACCACTTGTGAATCGCTGTAAATGTTGAGTTTTTGAGCTCCAACCTCTTTAGCCAGCTTCAAACCGGCTAGTAATGCTTCATATTCTGCCTGGTTGTTTGAGGCCAGGAACCCGAACTTGAGCGAAAGCTCAACTTGGGTTACTTGGTCGCTTTCTATTATCATGCCTGCGCCACTTCCCGTTTTATTTGAAGAACCGTCCACGTAAAGATTCCATTCTGTGGGGGTTTCTAGGGCATCTGTGAATTCTGTGATAAAGTCGGCCAAATACTGTGATTTGATGGTCGTCCAAGCTTTATATTGGAGGTCAAACTCTGACAACTCGACTGCCCATTGTAGAATTCTGCCTGCCAGATCTGTTTTCTGCAATATTCCTTTTATGGGTTGGTTAGTTCGAACCTTAATGGTGTGAGCCTGGAAGTACGGGCAGAGTCGTCGAGATGTTAGGATGAGGGTATAGGCAAATTTTTCTATTTTCTGGTAGTTCAGCTCGGATCCCTGTAGTGCTTTGCTAATGAAGTAGACAAGTTTTTGCCCATTTTCGTCTTCTCTGACTAGTGCTGAGGCTATTGCCCGGCTCCCTACTGCGAGATATAATATGAGCGGTTCTCTTTCTTGTGGTCGAGATAGGATAGGAGGCCGTCCTAAGAACTCCTTGAAGTCTTGGAAGGCTTGTTCACATTCTGTCATCCATTCGAACTATTTTTCCTTTTTTAAAGTAGCATAGAAGGGGAGAGATCTTATTTGCTCCTGCTAAGAATCGGGATAGGGCGGCCAACCTCCCATTGAGTTGTTGTACTTCTTTGACATAGGTTGGGCTCTTCATGTTGAGTATGGCTTGACATTTGTCTGGATTTGCTTCGATTCCCCTTTGTGTGAGCATGAAGCCTAAGAATTTGCCTGCTTCTACTGCGAAGGTGCATTTTGCAGGATTGAGCCACATGTGGTGCTTCCTTATAGTGTAAAACACTTGAGTCAAGTCGGATAATAATGTATCTTCGCTTTGTGTCTTTATCAATATGTCGTCCACATAAACTTCCATGATTTTTCCAATGTGATCTGAGAAGACTTTATTCATTAGCCTTTGATAAGTAGCTTCTGCGTTCTTAAGACCGAAAGGCATCACGATGTAGCAGGAGTTTGCTTTTGGTGTTAGGAACGAGGTCTTTTCTTGATCTGGTGGGTACATGGGGATTTGATTGTATCCCGAGTATGCGTCCATAAACGAGAGATATTTGTATCCGGAGGAAGCATCTACTAAAGCGTCAATACTTGGGAGTGGGTATGGATCTTTTGGACAAGCCTTGTTGAGATCGGTGTAATCGGTGCACATTCGCCACTTCCTATTTGATTTTTTCACCAAGACAACGTCGGCTAGCCATAGCGGGTATTTGACTTCTCTTATGAATTCGGCTTCCAGTAGTGCCTGTACTTGCTCGTCCACAGCTTGGGATCGCTCTGGCCCAAGTTTTCTTCGTCTCTGTTGCACTGGTCGAGATCCTGGATAAACTGCCAACTTATGACACATTAGCTTAGGGTCTATGCGTGGCATGTCTGCGGCTTTCCATGCGAAGAGATCGACGTTATCTCGCGAGAATTGTATTAGTAATTCTTTTAAATCTACTTTTAGGATTGAACCAATATTGGTTGTTTTTTCCGAGGTATCCCCGATCTGAATCTTTTCTATCTCGCCTTCTGGCTGGGGACAAAGTTCTTCTCGTCGGTGAATTCCGCCCAGCTCGATTGTGTGGAAATCTTCTCCTTTGCCTCTGAGGTTTAGGCTTTCGTTATAACAGCGACGTGCCGTCTTCTGGTCTGCTTTTATCGTGGCTATCCCTTTTGGGGATGGGAACTTCATACATAGGTGTGGGGTTGAGACTATTGCGCCGAGTTGATTGAGTGTTATCCGTCCTATGAGAGCGTTGTAAGCTGAACTTACATCGACTACGATGTAGTCTATTTTGAGGGTCCTGGATTGGTCCCCTTTTCCGAAGGTTGTATGTAGTGGTATGTATCCGAGTGGTCGAACCAGGGTATCTCCTAGCCCAAACAGGCTGTTTGGATATGCTTTAAGTTCTTTTTCTTCCAAGCCGAGTTTATCAAAGGCTGTTTTGAATAAGATGTCGGCAGAACTTCCTTGGTCTATTAATGTGCAGTGTAGGTTGGCGTTTGCCAATATAATGGTGATAACGATGGGATCATCGTGTTCTGTGATGATGCCGGATGCGTCCTCTTTAGTAAATGTTATTGCCGGAATGTTGAGTGCTTTCTCCTCTTCTTCGACATGATATACTTCTTTTCTTTTGCGAGAGGATTTGGAGATCCCACCTGCTGTGATTCCGCCGTGTATCATGTGAACATGTCTTTCTGGTGTCCGAGGTGATTGTTCTGTTCGTTCAGTATCTTCATCCCTTCGTCTCTTTCTTTGATCATCTCGGGTGGCCAGGAATCGATCTAATTTTCCTTCTCTCACCAATGTTTCTATGATATTTTTTAAGTCGAAGCATTCGTTTGTGGAGTGTCCTCGGACTTGATGGTATTCACAATATTCCTTTCGGTTTCCTCCTCCCCTTTTGCCTTTGAGCGGCCGTGCTGGGGGGATTTTTTTCGTATGGCAGACTTCTTTGTATATCTCGACCATGGATGCCCTGAGAGGGATGTAGTTATGGTATTTTTTGATTTTCTCCCCTTGTCGATCTTCTTTTCTTTTGGGTTCCTTGTCTTTGTCTCGGTAGGAGGCCCCCGATTTTGAGGTTTCTCCTAACCGAGCGTTTTCATCCATGTTGATATACTTTTCTGCCCGCTCCTGCACTTTGTCTAAGGAGGTCGGGTACTTTTTTGATATAGATTAGCTAAAAGGTCCCTCTCGTAGGCCATTAATGAGTCCCATGATGGCGGCCTCCGTTGGTAAGCTTTGTATGTCCATGCATGTTTTGTTGAATCTCTCCATGTAGTTGCGAAGGCTCTCCCGATCTCCTTGTTTGATCCCTAGTAAACTGGGGGCGTGCTTGGCTTTATCTTTTTGAATGGAGAATCTGGCTAGGAATTTTTTAGATAACTCATCAAAGCTTGAGATGGACTTCGGGGGTAGGTTGTCGAACCATCGGATCGCTGTCTTTGTGAGAGTTGTTGGAAAAGCCTTACAGCGAACAGCATCTGGGGCGTCAGTGAGGTACATTCTACTTCTGAAGTTGCGGAGGTGGTGGTTGGGATCTGTGGTGCCATCATACAGGGTCATATCCGGGGGTTTGAAGTCTTTTGGAATTTTGGTTTTCATGATTTTCCTGGTGAACGGGTCTTGGTCTTTGTGTGAATTTTCCTCGAGATTAGTCTGGGGGATTTTGATTTGAGATCGGCTTCCAATTGCTGTAGTTTTTCTTCCAACTCCCGACGTCGCCGCACCTCTCTTTGGAGATCTCTTCCAATTTCTCGTTGTTGTTGGGTTTCTTTTTCCAGTTGTTTTAGGCAATCCAGGAGCGCTTCTATTGCCCCTGAATTTGGTGAGTCTTTGTCTTTCTTGGTTTCTGGAGTGTTTTGTAGCGTGACATCCGCGTTTTTATGCGGTGTCCGATCCTCCAAACCTGAATCGTGGTCGTTGTCATAGTCGTCCGCCATGGTGATAGGATGACTTCCAGGTTCCCCGGCAACGGCGCCAATGTTCCGAGGGTTACCTGAAATTGTAGGTCGATCTCGGACGAGATCTTCTGTGCTGGTCGGAACTGATGTGTCCGGCTGGTGAATAGAGGCCGGAGCTGGTGCGTCCGACTTGTTGGACTGAATGTGCTGCTAATCCTTTGTCACCAAAAGGTGGGAGGTACTTGCAAGGGACTCCGATGCTTAAGTTAGCAAGGGGACTAAGCAGGTATTGAGTAGAATCAGAGTATGAGTTATACCTGGGTGCTCCAGTGTATTTATAATGGTGAGATGTGGCCTTCTGTGGATAAGATAAGTTAGTTATCTTATCTTTTATCTTTAAGTGAGGTAATCTTATCTTTAAGGGAACCGCCCTTCTCGCTGTAGGCTTGGGCCACTTTAGGATTTGGGACGTGTTCCTATATTTGGGCCCTTCCTTGGGCTTTCATAGGGACTTGACCAAGATCTTTGGGAAGAGGTCGGGTTGTCCTAACCTGAAGAGGTCGGTCGCTTTGTCTGTCGAACATCCCGGGTCGGTCATCTTGACCCAGGGTATGAACAGGGACTCAATCAATCATGATTGCCAAGAGGTCAATGAGTTACATGATTGAAGAGGATATAAGCTGAACTTAATCCAAAGAGACAACATCTCCTAATCTCAATGAACTCCCCCTATTCTCATCTATCACTTTCTTTATAGCTTCCCTTTACATTCTGTAAATCCCCATTCTCGTTTATAATTCAGCCATTTATGTTTCTGCTCTTTACATTCTTGCCATTTCTATTTCTGCACTTTACTGCTTTTCTTTACTTTCATGTCATTTGCGTTTCTTCCCATTTATAATTTTGCAATCACAATCTCTGTGGATACGATCCCACTCCACTGTGGGTTAATACTTGACAATAATTTTGGTGTGCTTGCCAGAAGAGCAGATTCATAATAAAAAAAATTATGGGGTGTGAATTTCGGACTCATCATGTCACCATATCCAAACACCAAAACCCAGATCCTACTCAAGTGTGAGAAGGGATTTCAAGCATGGTTTCATGTTTCCTTTTCCAAGGTTCCCATGAAACCCATTTTGCATTCAACCTCTTTCCCAATATAATTGAACACTAAGTACGAAGAACGAAATTCCTTCTAGCAAATCAAAGAGAAAATGAAGAAAAGAAGAAATTTGCTATCATCAATCTATCAAGTACAACAGGGCTCCCTCTCTCAATGAGAGGGAATTTAGCTACTCATAGCTCAGAGACAAGTACTCAAGATGAAGAAGATGATGAAGTAAAAAGTAAATCTAAAAGCTATTCTCTACACATAACTTTCTAACTGCATGAACCCCTTTTCAGTACTTTTTGAGGTTATTTATACTACTCCTAGCTCTTAAAAATAAAAGAAAACACAAAAGTGAAAATAAAAATACAAATTGGAAGGAAAATAAACTCAATAAACGTGATCTCCCAACTGGCGTGTGGCTGGCACTTCAATGGCGTGCCACGCCTTCCTCTGATTCTGGCTTGGCATTCCACGCCCAGCTCGTCAAGTGGCATGCCCTCCTTCATTATCATCCCTGGCGTGCCACACCTTCGACACCAAGTGGCACGCCCAAGGCCTTTTAATCACTTATGTACCCTGGCGTGCCACGCCTTCAAGCCCAAGTGACATGACCAGGTCTTCTCCCTCTTCTCCTTGCTTCTGGAAAATTGAACTAGTGTGGCATGCCCAGGGTCTGGCGTGCCACGCCCATGCTGTGTGCTTGATTCATCTCTCTGAAAAGTTGAACTAGCGTGGCACACCCAGGTTCTGGCGTGCCACGCCATTTTGTGTGCTTGGCTCCTTTGCTGGCATTCCACGCCCAACATTCAAGTGGCACGCCCAGTTCCTTTCTTGGTTGATTGGTGATGATGGCGTGCCACGCCTGACACTCAAGTGGCACGCCTGGGTGGAGAATGGTGGCTGGCGTGCACGCTTTTTACACCAAGTGCCACGCCTGGATGCTCAAATGGCACGCTCACGTGAGGGTGAGAGCTTGGCATGCCATGCCTTCAACCTCAAGTGGCATGCCCAGACCTTTTTAGCCTTCAACTTCTTCTCTGGATTCTTGTACTAGCGTGCCACACCATGCTGTCCAAATGGCATGTCCATTCATTTGTGGGTTTCTTAAGCTTGGCATGCCACGTCTGGCTCCTCAAGTGGCACACCGAAGTGACTTTTCCAGCTGGCGTGCCACGCCTTCGACACTAAGTGGCACGCCCTATAATAAGTGATGGAATAGGCATGCCACATCCAGCCTAGCGTGTCACGCCCTTTTAGTGGCCTTCATTGTTGCTCTCTAGAAATTTGTATTGGCGTGCCACGCCCGGCTTTTGGCGTGCCACTCCCATGTAAATGCTTTGAGGATCCTCTCTGGCCTTCAGTACTAGCGTGCCACGCCCAGCTCCTGGCATGCGATGACAGTGCTATTTTGTGGCGTTTGCTTCAAGTGCCACGCCAGTTTCACACGCCCAGCTTGTTTTGTTGTTTTCTTCCCATTTTTTATGTCTTTTTCACCTGAAATTCAGCACAACCCATTTCAAAGCAATTGTTCCGAGGGTTACCTGAAACGTGTAGCTCGGTCGTCTGGAAAGGCCCGAGGTGGGGGTTCAGGGACCCGAGCTTGATATGTAGAGTGGTTGGTGGTTGTACCTGCAATGACACTCCGATGCTTAAGTTAGCATGGGTCCAAGCAGATATGTGTAGAATGTGGAGTGAATGCCATACCTGGGTGCTCCAGTGTATTTATAGTAGTTGGCCGTGATCTTCCCTGGATAAGATATTCTTATCTTATCTTATCTTTGGGAGTTTTTATCTCTATCTTTGTGGAACCGCCTTTCCTAGGCCTTTTCGGCCTTTAGGTTTTGGGCTGCGTTCCCTTTGATGGGCCTTCCTTGCTTTATTGTCCGAGGTCCGACCTTTAGGCGTGAGCCTTGGGATGAGGTCGGACCTTTTATGATTTTGCCGAGTTGGAGGAGCCCGGTCAGGGTATGAACAGTGCCCCTGCCCGAGTTCGTCCTTTTTGGGAGGTCGAGCTCGGGCACAGTAGTTTTTCAAAATTCAAAAAATGGCCGTTCCTGCATTTATTGCATTTTACC
>NC_029775.3:66330634-66330905 GCF_000817695.3 Arachis duranensis
GTTCAAGAAATCCCCCATTGGTGCGACCAGCTCCCGACTTGAGAAGGCTCAGTCTGAGTTCGAGAGGATTAGTGAGCTGAAGGCTGCTAGGATTACTGAGCTGGAGGCCTCTTTGGAGAAAGAGAAAGCTAAAGCTACCGTGGCTGTGGCGGCAGCGAAAGCATCTGAGGAGATGGCGAAGGCGGCGACAGAGAACTATACTCGGATATATGCCGAGCTTGTGGAGACAAAGGAGAGGTTGCAATTCGCTCAGGATGAATTTTACGAGCTA
>NC_029775.3:66331005-66331295 GCF_000817695.3 Arachis duranensis
CCTAAACTCATCCAGCTCATTTAGCTGCAACAACCTTTTCTCTCCTGCTGCTTCAGAATCAAGGTTTAGAAGTTTAGTAGCACAAAAGGCTTTGTGCTCAAGCTCTACAGGGAGATGACAAGATTTGCCATATAACAGCTGAAAGGGGGACTTCCTGATGAGCGGATAATTTATACGCTTTTTGGCATTGTTTTTAGGTAGTTTTTAGTAAGTTTGAGCTACTTTTAGGGATGTTTTCATTAGTTTTTATGTTAAATTCACATTTCTGGATTTTACTATGAGTTTGTGTG
>NC_029775.3:66333323-66335150 GCF_000817695.3 Arachis duranensis
TTTTGATCTAAAAAATTTCATGCATTGAGTATTTTTGTTGTTTTTCTCTCTCATAATAAAAAAATTTCAAAAATCAAAAAAATATCTTTTCCTTATTTCCCTCCAAATTTTCGAAATTTTGGGTTGACTTGGTCAAAAATTTTAAAATTAGTTGTTTCTTACAAGTCAAGTCAAATTTTCAATTTTAAAAATCTTATCTTTTCAAAATCTTTTTCAAAAATCATATCTTTTCCATTTTTTTTCTTATTTTTGAAATTTTTAAAAATTATTTTTTTCAAAAATCTTTTTCTTATCTTTTATATCTAATTTTCGAAAATTAGCTAACAATTAATGTGATTGGTTCAAAAATTTGAAGTTTGTTACTTTCTTGTTAAGAAAGGTTCAATCTTTAAGTTCTAGAATCTTATCTTGTAGTTTCTTGTTAATTAAGTCATTTTAAAAAAATTAAATCTTTTTCAAACATATCTTTTTATCTTTTATCTTATCTTTTTCAAAATTTGATTTCAAAATATCTTAACTAACTTCTTATTTTCTTATCTTTTTCAAATTTGATTTCAACTCTTTTTCAATCAACTAACTAACTTTTTGTTTGTTTCTTATCTTTTTCAAAATCACCTAACTACTTTTCCCTCTTCAATTTTCGAAAATACCTCTCCCTTTTTCAAAAATTATTTTTAATTAATTAATTATTTTAAATTTTAATTTCAATTATATTTTATCTTTAATTTTCGAAAATTACTAACCCCTTTTTCAAAATTTTTTCGAAATCTCCCTTCTCTTTTCTTATTCTATTTAATTATTTAATTACTAACACTTCTCTTCACCTCTCTTCATCCAAAAATCCTAATCCATCCTTCTTCATTCTTCTACCCCCTTCTTTTTCTACTAACATAAAGGAATCTCTATACTGTGACATAGAGGATTCCTCTTTCTTTTCTTGTTTTCTACTCTTTCATATGAGCTGGAACAGGGAAAAAGGAACTCTTGTTGAAATTGATCCAGAACCTGAAAGGACTCTGAAGAGAAAATTAAGAGAAGCTAAATTAAATTATTCTAAAGAGGCTCAAGAACTCATTGACATGGTTGCAAACAACCAATTTATGTACACCTCTGAGAGGAATTCCGTGAATAATGGGATACCTCAGAAGAAAGGAGTTCTTGAAATAGATGCTCTGAATGCCATATTGGCTCAGAACAAAGTGTTGACTCAACAGGTCAACATGATCTCTCAAAATCTGAATGGATGGCAACATGCATCCAACAGTACTAGAGAGGCAGCTTCTGAAAAAGCTTATGATCCTGAGAACCCTGCCACGGCAGAGGTTAATTACATGGGTGAACCTTATGGAAACACCTATAACTCATCATGGAGAAATCATCCAAATTTCTCATGGAAGGATCAACAAAAGCCTCAACAAGGCTTTAACAATGGTGGACGCAATAGGCTGAGCAATAGCAAGCCATATCCATCATCTTCTCAGCAACAGACAGAGAATTCTGAACAAAACACTTCTAATTTAGCCAATATAGTCTCTGATCTGTCAAAGGCTACTTTCAGTTTCATGAATGAAACAAGATCCTCCATCAGAAATTTGGAGGCACAAGTGGGCCAGCTGAGCAAGAAAGTCATTGAAACTCCTCCCAGTATTCTCCCAAGTAATACAGAAGAGAATCCAAAAGGAGAGTGCAAGGCCATTGATATAATCAATATGACCGAATGCACAAGGGATGAGGAGGACGAAAATCCTAGCGAGGAAGACCTCCCGGGACGTCCCTCAAGCAAGAAGGAATTTCCTATTAAGGATCCAAAGGAATCTGAGGCTCATA
>NC_029775.3:66335538-66337839 GCF_000817695.3 Arachis duranensis
TAGACACTAGGAAGGAAGAGGATGATTGCATCATCCTTGGAAGACCTTTCCTAGCCACAGCAGGAGCTGTGATAGATGTCAACAGAGGTGAATTAGTCCTTCAATTGAATGGGGACTACCTTGTGTTTAAGGCACATGGCCATCCCTCTGTGACAAAATAGAGTAAGCATGAAGAGCTTCTCTCAGTTCAGAGTTAAGAAGAGCCCACACAGTCAAACTCTAAGTTTGGTGTTGTGAGGCCACAACCAAACTCTAAGTTTGGTGTTAAGACCCCATATCCAAACTCTAATTTTGGTGTTGGGACTACACTAACATTGACCTGATCACCTTGTGGCTCCATGAGAGCCACTGTCAAGCTATTGACATTAAAGAAGCGCTTGTTGGGAGGCAACCCAATTTTATTGATCTAATTTTTATCTTTATTGTTATTTTGTGTCTTATTAGGTACATGATCATGAGGAGTCATGAAAAAATAAAAAAATTAAAAACGGAGTCAAAAACAGAAGAAAAAATTTTTCACCACTGGAGGACGCACAGGCTGGCGTTCAACGCCAGTAAGATGCATCTGGCTGGCGTTCAACGCCAGAAACAAGCAACATTCTGGCGCTGAACGCCAGGAATGTGCCCAGAGAAGAAAAGCTGGCGCTGAACGCCAGTAATAAGCATGAAACTGGCGTTCAACGCCAAAAACATGATTTACATGGGCGTTGAACGCCCAGAACGTGCACCAATGGGCGTTTAAACGCCAGAATGGTGTGCAAAGGCATTTTACATGCCTATTTGGTGCAGGGATGGAATTCCTTTGACACCTCAGGATCTGTGGACCCCACAGGATCACCTCTGGATCTGTGGACCCCACAGGATCACCTCTGGATCTGTGGACCCCACAGGATCCCCACCTAATATATTCCCACCTTACCTCCTAATCCTAATTACACTCTCCTAATCTTAATTACACTCTCCTACTCCCCATGTCACACTTCCCAACAACTTTCACCAATCACCTCAATTCCTCTTCCCAATTACCCCATTCACCACTCACATCAACCCACTCTTCCCCATAAACCCCACCTACCTTCATAAAATTCAAAATCAATTTCCCTCCCATTCCCACCCAAAATGGCCGAACATCCACCCTCCCCTCTCCCTATAAATACCCTACCATTCTCCTTCATTTTCACACAACCCAAACCCCTCTTTTCCCTCTTAACCGAACCTACATCTCTCCCTCTCTACCATATTTTCTTCTTCTTCTTCTCCTCTTCTTTTCTTTCTTGCTCGAGGGCGAGCAATATTTTAAGTTTGGTGTGGTAAAAGCATAAGCTTTTTGTTTTTCAATTACCATCAATGACACCTAAGGCCGGAGGATCCTCTAGAAAGCGAAAAGGGAAGACAAAAGCTTCCACCTGAGAGTCATGGGAGATGGAAAGATTCATCTCCAAGAGCCATCAAGACCACTTCTATGATGTTGTGGTAAAGAAGAAGGTGATCCCTGAGGTCCCTTTCAAGCTCAAGAAAAATGAGTATCCGGAGATCCGACATGAGATCCAAAGAAGAGGTTGGGAAGTCCTAACCAACCCCATGCAACAAGTCGGAATCCTAATGGTTCAAGAGTTTTATGCAAATGCATGGATCACTAGGAACCATGATCAAAGTATGAACCCGAATCCAAAGAATTATCTCACAATGGTTCGGGGGAAATACTTAGATTTTAGTCCGGAAAATGTGAGGTTGGCGTTTCACTTGCCCATGATGCAAGGAGATGAACGCCCCTACACTAGAAGGGTCAACTTTAATCAAAGGTTGGACCAAGTCCTAATAGACATATGTGTGGAAGGAGCTCAATGGAAAAGAGACTCCAAAGGCAAGCCAGTTCAACTAAGAAGACTGGACCTCAAGCCTGTAGCTAGAGGATGGTTGGAGTTCATACAACGCTCCATCATTCCTACTAGCAACCGATCTGAAGTTACTGTGGATCGGGCCATCATGATTCATAGCATCATGATTGGAGAGGAAGTAGAAGTTCATGAGGTCATCTCCAATGAATTCTACAAAATAGCCGACAAGCCCTCACCCATGGCACGGCTAGCTTTTCCTCACCTTATTTGCCATCTATGTTACTCAGCTGGAGTTATCATAGAAGGAGACACCTCCATTGAAGAGGATAAGCACATAACCAAGAAGAGGATGGAGCAAGCAAGAGAGATCCCTCACGGCTCTCAAGAGATGCATGAGGAAGCTCATCATCAAGAAATCCCTGAGATGCCTCAAGGGATGCACTTTCCTCCCAACAACTATTGG
>NC_029775.3:66338750-66339952 GCF_000817695.3 Arachis duranensis
TTTGGCATTGTTTTTAGGTAGTTTTTAGTAAGTTTGAGCTACTTTTAGGGATGTTTTCATTAGTTTTTATGTTAAATTCACATTTTTGGACTTTACTATGAGTTTGTATGTTTTTCTGTGATTTCAGGTAAATTCTGGCTGAAATTGAGGGACTTGAGCAAAACTCTAAAAAAGGCTGACAAAAGGACTGCTGATGGTGTTGGAATCTGACCTCCCTGCACTCGAAATGGATTTTCTGGAGCTATAGAACTCCAAATGGCGCACTCTCAACGGCGTTGGAAAGTAGACATTCAGAGCTTTCCATCAATATATAATAGTCCATACTTTATTCGGAAATTGACGACGTAACTTGGCGTTGAACGCCAAGTACATGCTGCTGTCTGGAGTTAAACGCCAGAAAAACGTCATGATCCGGAGTTGAACGCCCGAAACACGTCATAACTTGGATTTCAACTCCAAGAAAAGCCTCAGCTCGTGGATAGATCAAGCTTAGCCCAAGCATACACCAAGTGGGCCCCGAAAGTGGATTTATGCATCAATTACTTACTCATATAAACCCTAGTAGCTAGTCTAGTATAAATAGGATAAGTTACTATTGTATTAGACATCTTTTGACAGTTTAATCTCTTGACTGTTTGCCTTTGATTATTCGGTCTCTTGATCACTCAAGGGGGCTGGCCATTCGGCCATGCCTGAACCTTTTACTTATGTATTTTCAACAGTGGAGTTTCTGCACACCAAAGATTAAGGGTGTGGAGCTCTGCTGTACCTCAAGTTTCAATACAATTACTATTACTTTTTATTCAATTCTCTTTTATTCTTATTCCAAGATATTCATTCGTACCCAAGAACATGATGAATGTGATGATAAGTAACCCTCATTATCATTCTCACTTATGAACGCGCGTGATTGACAACCACTTCCGTTCTACATCTACTCTAGGCCGGGCGCATATCTCTTAGATTCCCCAACAGAATCTTCGTGGTATAAGCTAGATAGATGGCGGCATTCTTGAGGATCCGGAAAGTCTCACCTTGTCTGTGGTATTCCGAGTAGGATCCTGGGAATCCGGAAAGTCTCACCTTGTCTGTGGTATTCCGAGTAGGATTCCGGTATTGAATGACTGTGACGAGCTTCAAACTCCTGAAGGCTGGGCGTTAGTGACAAACGCAAAAGAATCAATGGATTCTATTCCAACCTA
>NC_029775.3:66340024-66344924 GCF_000817695.3 Arachis duranensis
GTGCGTGAGCATTAGTTTTCACTGCGAGGATGGGATGTAGCCATCAACCATGGGTGATGCCTCCAGACGATTAGCCGTTCGAGTGACAGCCGCATAGGATCATTTTCCTGAGAGGATTGAAAGTAGCCACCGATGATGGTGATGCCCTACATACAGCTTGCCATGGAAAGGAATAAGAAGGATTGAAGGAAGAGCGAGTAGTGAAGCAGAGTTTCAAGAGGAGCACAGCATCTCCATACACCTATCTGAAAGTCTCACTATTGATTTACATAAGTATTTCTATCCCTTTTTTACTTTCTTTTTATTATTAATTTTTGAAACCATAAATAAATTTAATCTGCCTAACTGAGATTTACAAGATGACCATAGGTTGCTTCATACCAACAATCTCTGTGGGATCGACCCTTACTCACGTAAGGTTTATTACTTGGATGACCCAGTACACTTGCTGGTTAGTTGAACGGAGTTGTGAATTCAACTGGTGCCACAATAATGATTTCATACAAGTACAAAAGAATATGGATCACAATTTCGTCCACCACTTCCCAATGGGAGTTTTGAAAGCTGTTCTGTACGCCCAAAGTGCATCTTCCAATTTCCTAGCCCAATCCTTTCTTGTGCTACCTACTGTTTTCTCTAGGATTTTCTTCAATTCTCTGTTTGCTAATTCAGCCTGCCCATTAGTCTGAGGATGATATGGTGTGGCCACTTTATGAATAACTCCATATCTATGAAGAAGTTTCTCCATTTGTTTGTTACAAAAATGACCACCACCATCACTGATAAGACCCTTGGGTACTCCATATCTAGTAAAGATGTGCTTCTTTAGGAATTGAAGGACAATTTGTGCATCACAGGTAGTTGTGGCTATGGCTTCCACCCACTTTGAAACATACTCCACTGCTACCAAGATATATCTGAAAGAATAAGAAGAGGGAAAGGGTCCCATGAAATCAATACCCCATAGATCAAACAATTCTACTTCCAAAATGAAGTTCTGCGGCATCTCATTCCTTCTTGTTAATCCTCCTGCTCTCTGGCATTCATTACATTGGTGGACAAACTCTCTGGCATCTTTGAGGATGGTTGGCCAATAGAAACCACTTTGCAATATCTTTGCAGCTGTTCTTTCTGGACCAAAGTGTCCACCATAAGCTGAGCCATGGCAATGCCATAATATATCTCTTATTTCACTCTCAGGGACACATCTTCTAATTATTCCATCAGAACATCTTTTGAATAGATAAGGTTCATCCCACAAAAACTTCCTTGCTTCATTGATTAGCTTCTTCACTTGTTGCTTAGTGAATTCTTGAGGTATCTTCCTCCCCACTTTGTAGTTTGCTATATCAGCGAACCATGGTGTTTGTTGGATCAGTAGAAGATGTTCATCTGGGAAGCTTTCATTCACAGGTTGCGACACTTCTTGAATTGTTTCTTGTGGCAACCTTGACAAATGGTCAGCAACTCGGTTCTCAGTGCCTTTCCTATCCCTTACCTCAATGTCAAACTCTTGTAGAAGTAATATCCACCTGATAAGTCTTAGTTTAGCATCCTACTTTGACATCAAATACTTGAGGGCAGCATGGTCAGTATAAACCACAATTTTAGATCCTATCAAGTATGACCTAAACTTATCAAACGCATAAACTACAGCTAACAATTCCTTCTCTGTTGTGGTGTAATTTTTTTGAGCCTCATTCAACACCTTAGTTGCATAATATATGACATGATGCAAGTTTCCCTTTTTTTGTCCAAGCACAGCACCAATTGCAATATCACTCGCATCACACATGAGTTCAAAGGGTAATTCCTAATCCGAGGGTGTGATAATTGGTGCTGTTGTGAGTTTATGTTTTAAAGTTTCAAAAGCATGCCGGCAATTTTCATCAAAAACAAAAGGGTTATCAATCATTAATAGATTACTCAAAGGTTTAGCTATTTTAGAAAAATCCTTGATAAACCTTCTATAAAATCCTGCATGTCCCAAGAAACTTCTAACAGATTTCACATTAATTGGTGGGGGAAGCTTCTCTATAATTTCCACCTTTGCCTTATCAACCTCTATCCCTTTTCTTGAAACTTTGTGACCAAGAACAATCCCCTCAGGCACCATGAAATGGCACTTTTCCCAGTTTAAAACCAAATTGGTTTCTTGGCACCGTTTCAAAACAAGAGTTAGATGTTTCAGGCAAGAGTTGAAATTATCACCAAAAACAGAAAAGTCATCCATGAAAACCTCTAAAAACTTTTCGACCATATCTGAAAAAATGGAGAGCATACACCTTTGAAAAGTGGCTGGGGCATTGCATAGTCCAAATGACATTCTCCTATAAGCAAAAACTCCAAATGGACAAGTGAATGAAGTCTTTTCTTGGTCCTTTGGATCTACCACTATCTGATTATACCCAGAATAGCCATCCAAGAAGCAATAGTATGCATGGCCGGCTAATCTTTCAAGCATCTGATCAATGAAAGGAAGTGGGAAGTGATCCTTGCGTGTGGCATCATTCAACCTCCTATAATCAATACACATTCTCCATCCTGTCACAGTTCTTGTTGGAATGAGTTCATTCTTCTCATTAACAACGACTGTCATTCCTCCCTTCTTTGGTACCACTTGGACTGGGCTTATCCATGGACTATCAGAGATAGGATATATTATCCCAGCATTCCACAATTTCATTACTTCTTTCTGGACAACTTCCTTCATCGCAGGATTTAACCTTCTCTGAGGTTGAACTACTGCTTTGAAATTGTCCTCCAAGAGGATTTTATGCATACATAATGCTGGGCTAATGCCTTTCAGATCATCGATGGTCCATCCTAAAGCATCCTTGTGAGCTCTGAGTACATCAAGAAGCTCTCCTTCTTCTTTTTTTGTCAGGGATGAGTTGATGATTACTGGGAAGCTCTCTGATGTGCCTAGGAATGCATATTTGAGATGAGTAGGTAATGGCTTCAGTTCTTGTTTATGCACCTCTTTCGTCTTGCTTGGGTTCTCCTCCTTGTCAATGGAGATCTCAGCTGCGTGTTCCTTTGCTGTCTCTTGATTAATTTCTCCTTCTTGCTCATGCTGATTAGTGTCAAATATTTCTTCCACCAAGTTTTCTATCATATCCACCCTCAAGTAATCTTCTTGCTCAAGAATGTGTTGCATTGACTTGAAGACATTTATGATCATTTGCTCATTGTGTACTCTGAAGATCATTTCTCCTTTTTCTACATCTATAATGGCTCTTGCAGTTGCTAGAAACGGTCTTCCCAAGATTATTGAATTGTTTCCTTCCTCGTCGGTGTCCAAAATCACAAAATCCGCAGGAAAGATAAACTTCCCAACCTTTACTAACAGATTTTCCACAATTCCATTGGGTGTCTTGATTGATCTATCTGCCATGATTAGTGACATCCTGGTGGGTTTGAGTTCTTCTATAGCAAGCTTCCTCATCATGGACAAGGGCATTAAGTTGATGCTAGCTCCAAGATCACAGAGAGCTTTGTCCAAAGTTAAACTGCCTATGGTGCATGATACTACAAAGCTTCCTGGATCTTTAAGCTTTGGTGGGATTCCTTTTTGTAACACAGCGCTACATTCTTCACTGAGCATTACCGTCTCTTTTTCATTCCAGTCTCTTTTCTTATTGATGAGCTCCTTCAAAAACTTGGCATACAGAGGCATTTGCTCCAATGCCTCAGCTAAAGGTATGTTGATTTCTAGTTTCTTGAAAGTCTCTAAGAATTTAGAAAAGTGTCGGTCCTTTGTCTCCTTGTGGAATCTTTGAGGATAAGGCAGTGGGGGTGTTAAGCTTTTCTCCCCTTGAAGTTGTCTTGGATTTGGTTCTTCCATGATTTGCTTTCCTTTCTTCAGACTTTGTGGTCTATCTTCTTTTTCTTGAGGTTGATTCTGAGGTTGATTGCTTGCTCTTGCATCTTCATCATTGGCTGCCTATTTTTCAACCTGTTTCTTGTCACTTTCTTTGGGCTTCTTGGTGGCTTCTTCATCTTTCAGCAGTATTTTTCCACTCCTCAACTGTATTGCCTTGCATTCCTCTTTTGGGTTAGGAATGGTGTCACTTGGTAGTGAGCTTGATGGTTTTTCAACAGAATTTTGCTTGGAGATTTGCCCAATCTGCCTCTCTAAGTTCTTCATGGAAGCTTCTTGGTTCTTTGTTGTCAATTCTTGGTTCTTCATCATCTTTTCCATGAGCATCTCTAGATTAGTGATCCTCTGAGAGTCTTGTGAGATTGGTTGGTTTTGGGGTGTTGATGGATGATGATAGGTGTTTTGGTTAGTTGGGTGGTTATTGAGTGGACAATGGTTAGAGTTGGGGTAATTATTTTGTGGTTTTCTGTATGTATTTTGGTTAGTGTTTGGCTGGGGGTTGTGGTTTGTGCTTTTCCAATTGTTCTGACTTGAGTTTCTTTGCCATGGTTGTTGGCTTTGATTGTGGTTGTCTCCCCATCTGAGATTGGGATGGTTCTTCCAAGATGGATTATAAGTATCACCATAGACATCATTTATTCCAGGATTTTGGGTGTGCATGTATTGGACTTGCTCTTGCTGTTGCTCCTCTTGAAGTTCTTCATTCTGACCCCAAGTAGTTGATGGTTGGCTTGTGGCACTTACTGATGCAACTTGCAGGCTATCAATTCTCTTGGCTATTTGCTCAAATTATTGCTGAATTTGCTGCTGCATCACTTTGTGTTGAGCCAAAATTATATCCACTCCTTCCAATTCTAACACTCCCTTCCTCTGTGATGGTTGGCGTTGCCTTTGGTGAGCAAAGAAATATTGGTTGTTGGCCACCATATCAATGAGGTTTTGAGCTTCCTCTGTAGTTTTCATGAGTTGTAAAGAGCCTCCAGCTGAATGATCAAGTGCTTCTTGAGCCTTAAGAGT